>NC_133389.1:56181490-56484521 GCF_047511655.1 Castor canadensis
CTGGACTCTATTTCAAAATTATTTTTAAAGCTTTTGCTATTACTATCATGTTTTGGCAGTACTGGGGATTGAACTCAGGGCCTTATGCTTACTTACTAGGCAGAAACTCTACCACTTGAGCCATGCTCCCAGCCATTTTGTTTTAGTTTGTTTTTCAGGTAGGATCCTGCCTTTGCCTGGGGTTGGCCTCAGACTGTATTACTCCTCCCTTTGTCTCTTGAGTGGCTGAGATTACAGGTGTGCTCCAGTATGGGCCCTGGACTCTAAATTCATATATTTGTTCATCCAGTTGCTACCTGCACACAGGTGTCTAATGAGCTCCTTTCACATATGTCCAGAATGGAGCTCCTGATCCAACTTCCCTTTCCAAACTAGTCCTCTCTTAGTCTTCTCAACTAATGGCAACTCTGTCCTTACAGTTGTTCATGGTAAAATCTTTGTGTCATGCTCACTACCTCTCTTTCTTTCATACCTTTCAGCTTGTTTATCAGCAAGTTCTGTCCTTTCTACCACTTATCCTTGAATTCTACCACCATGGCCTAAACCACTGCTTCCTCTTCCCTAGATTATTATAAAAACCTGTCTGTTCTGTTCTTGTCTTCTTCAGCACTTCACCACAGGGATCCTGTCAAAATGAAAGTTCAGTGATGTTGCTCCTCTGAAGCTTCCATTTGATTAGCTGCAGTACTTACAATGATTACAAAGCTGTCTGTAAACTTGTCTCCTGTCAGACCTCTCTGACTTCATTGGCTCTCACTTCAGTCACTCACACTGGCTCTGTGTAGTCCCGAACACACCAGGAGCTACTACCTCAAGGCCTCTATCTCTATCTAGAACTCTCGTTCCCTATATATATTTACATAGTTATTTCTATTACTTCCTTCAGATCTTTTCCTGAAAGTCATTTTCCCTGGCTGCCCTATTTAGAAATTTTACTTCCTTTTTTCCTTGCTTTATTTTTTCTTAACAATTGCTTTTTTGTCCCATCTTTAGAAAGTATACCCTACAAAGGAGGGAATTTGGATGTTTTATTTAATGTTGGATCCCTGGTACCTTGAATATATCTGATCCATAATAAATACTCAATGAATGTTTATTTGTTGTTGGTCTTTTTTGTTTTGTTTTTGGTAACACTGAGGTTTGAACTCAGGGCCTCATGCTTTTTAGGCAGGTGCTCTACCACTTTAGCTACTCCACTAGCTCAACAAATGTTTGTTGAGTGAATGAATTCACTGCCCTTTCATTTACCTGTTTCAAATGATGCAGGAAGCTTGGAAGCTGCAATGCATCTAGTGGAGAAAACACCGGACCAATAATCCAGGCCCTTGGATTCTTCCCTCTAACTGTGCCTCTAAAGGGTCACATACTTTTGGTCTTTTACTTCCATAAACTGTGATTTCCTCTTCTGCAAAATGAGGCAGTCAGATGAGATGTATAGATGATTGCTAGGTTCCCTTCCCATCTCTGGGGTTATGTGATTCTAATGAGAAAGAAGCTTATAATAACAAGGACCTATTCACTATTTCAGACCAACCTAGAACTTTCTGTAATAGCCAGACAGGGTGTGCTGTGTGTCTATTTTATTTAAGGTTAGCTCTCATAGTGTCTGTCTTTGAGGGAGAACCAATGTCAGACAGTAGGTAGAGCAAGTAGCCCCCCAATGTTGCTCTGTAGACTCTCATACTGGATTAATGTATCCCCCTCACCAAGCTGGCAATGTATTTTGTGCTATTACAATAATACTAGTGCTACATTGTATGTTTTCTGAGGTATTTCTGCATGTATTGATTGGCATCCCAGCAACATAATACAAAAGATGGGTCATGTTTAAAAACAGCTCCATCTACAGAAGCTAGAAACAGACAGCCAGAGGGTGATTGATTGGCAATGTCACAGAGAAAGTTTGCAGCAAGTCAAGGTCAGCTCTCATAAAATAAGTGGTCTTTTGTAGCAATAGAGCTCTACCATTAAGATGCTGAAGTCAGAACTGTTATCATTCTTGTTAAAATCTCGAAGTCTGGAGTGGTGGGTTGTTTAGAAACACTTATATAAATGTTTTTGCAACTTATGGAGTACTAGGAATGTCATGAAATTTTGTTGAAGGTTTGGAGATTTTCAATGACACATAGAATTGAGAGAACAGAGCCTCTTGACTTTGGACTTTGTGGGATAAGTACTCTTTTCCATCTCTCCACTCAGATCACATGAAGATAATAGTCCTCCTACCTAGGCATTTTACCAAAGCAGCAATTCCGTCCTCTGAATTTCTGATTAAAAAGGCAAATATGGTGACAGTATATGGTATATGGACTTTGTATACCTATGTGAAACAGAACTAAAAATCCTCTTGCAATTGCTTTAAGTGGGTGGGGAGGGGACTGAAGGGGAGAGGCGATGGGGGCAATGTAAATAATGTACAATATAAGTCTAACTGAACTTGTCACTATGAATTCCCCCATATAATGAAATTATCCTAATAAAAATGTATAATAATTTAAAAAATAAAATAAAAAGGCAAATATGTGAAGTAAAATGTGCTTAATAATAATTAATGGAGATTAACAACTCAATCTGTTCCTCAATAGAGAGCAGAAGTGGCAAAGACAAACTACATTTTATAGCTAATTATTAACCAATGGAGGAATTTAGAATTCCAAATCAAAACTTGAAAACCAAGATACCACAACAAAGGAAGCATAAATATGAAGACTTCTATATCCAAGTTTAATGTGTAGTTTGTGGTCTGTTATTTTACTAGGATAGTTTTAAATTAAGACCATGTTAGGTAGATTTGCCTCTGGTGAGATGGAGCTTAGAGACTGAGGCATATTGTACATAGTTGTAAGATCAGGTATGTAGAAACTATAGGGTAGAACTTATGTCTCTTATCCTGGAAAAACTGGAGAGTGGTATCTAAAATCTGGATTCCTTTAAAATGTTGCCATTTCTAGATAACAAGGTCAAATATGTTACATTGACCAGATAGCTGAGAAAACTGAGTGTACATAAGAACAACATATGCAACATCTTCTTTGAGTTTTCAGCCCAGAAGATGGAATGATTAAATCAGGAAGTGTCAGGGGTATATGCCTTGCAGGTCTGTTTATAGCCACAGCCCCCATATCATGAAGACTCCTTCGGGCAAGGGAATAGCCACCCAGAGAGAATACAGCTGTCAGAGCAGAGATTTCTGCACATACAGTTCATGTAAAGCTGGTTAGAACAGCAGGCGGTTAAAAGCTATCCCAAGAGTTAGAGAATAAAGTTCTCTTTTTAAAATCATATTAGAATGAAATAAAGCTTCAGTACAAATCAACAGGTAAAGAAGAACTATGAATAGTTCCATATACCAAGACAATAATACTGAAAGGATGAAGCAGTAGGTGTAAAAAGAAGCACAGCATAAGATTCAGTGTTTTCAGGAGTCAGCCAGGGAGATGGTCCCAGACGAATCCCAACTGAGGCTATGCTGGGATGGCAAATATGTGTTTGCCAGTGTATTCAGAGAACTTGAACATCAATGTCAGAAACTCATTGCTTATTCTTTATGTTTACATGTAGTTTTGGTCTATGAGTATTGTTTGAGTCATTCCCAGTGATCACTTTTGGCCTACTCATGGTTTTCAGCTAAAAGAACTACTCTAGGGATTATTATATTTACATACTTGGACTAGGTGGACCTTGAATGTTATTAATATTTGTGAAGATACTGACATTTAACAAATGTTGTATTAACAGGTCCAATTTCCATTTCAGCAGTAATTTATATTTCAGTATGTTTGAGAGATACTGATTAGAATTGTCCCTTCCATATATTGCTTCTGGAACTATATGCTCTCATTATTATAACTATGCTCCCATAATTATAAGGTTTTATTGCAAACCCACAGATTTACATATGAATAATTTTATACATCTTAAAGATGGTTGTACAGAAGTTATAAGTTACAGAATAATCTCCCTCAGTGTGTGTACATGTGTGCGTACACACACACACACACACACACACACACACAGGAGAGGAAATGAACTCTTTTGGAAAAGGCATCATGGTAACACTCAACTTCACATGCCAGAATCTATCCACAAACCTCTTTTCCTCCTTATTGAGACCTAACTAAAACTTACTGAGTTTTTATGCCCAAATTATTCATGATCCAATGAGTCACATAAGTTATTACTCATCTGCATAAAACCTTCAATGACTCCTCATCACTGATGAGACAAAACTCAAACTCTCTCCTTGACCATATTAAGATTTCATCTTCTGCCTACCCTGCCTCACATTTTATGTATTAGTGATAGAGCAATGCTTCTGGTTCTTTGCACACATGCACCAACTGGCTATTGCCTTCCTTCCTTGGCTTATGCTTTTTCCTTTAGAGTATCTTCTGTCCCTGTTTTCTCCAAATTATTCATGATAAAGTTTAGATCACATTTCACCCTTTCTTCCTTACCTTCTTTAGGCCTTCTGTTCTTAACTGTTTGGGTGAGGTGCCCTTCTTAGATCCCACTGAATTCAGTGCAAATCACTGTGAAGCACATTTATTATTTGACTGTCTCCTCCAATAAGACTCCAAGTTCCTTAAAAGTAAAGGATGTGTATTTCTTATTAACCTTTGTTTTTCCCATTGTCTAGCTCAGTGCTTGGTAAACAGTAGTTAAAATAATACTATTATTTAATTGAAATTATGTTATTAAAGGATAGCAAACAATCTTAGGAAGCCCCCAATAGAACTCATTATGACAGATTTATAATTCAAACTTAACGTCTAGTGAGAATAGCTCAGATTTGGCTTAATTTCCACTCACATGAGTTTACTAACAAATAGGCAAAAAAAAAAAAAGCTGTACAAAGCAAGCAAGAAATATGGGGTTGGGGCATGGGTCAGGTAGAGTACCTGCCTAGTAAGCACAAGGCTTCAAGTTCAAACTCCAGTACCACCACCACCAAAAAAAAAAAAAAAAAAAGCAAGAAATAAACAGACAAGTAAATGAATGCATCCAGGTGCTCACTATTTCCTCAGCTCTTTGAGGAACTGTGGTCAAAGTACAGTGGTCAGGACTAGGGGTCTGGGAGCTAATGGGCTCCTCCTTTACTAGCAGGACACTGAAGGAGAGTCTACATCAGCATTCAAGGGTCTATCTACTGATGGCAATTGTTGCTTAGCCATGGACACACACTTTGGGATTCTATTTGTCAGTGTGTGGTCAGGCCAACATCTGGCTTGGCCAAGGCCCAATCATCAACATATCTTTTCAAGAGTTGGCAAAAGATTGCTTTAGTATTTCATCCAATTTCAGAACAAACAGTATCTGAAAAGCAGCAATTATGTCTAAAGTCTTTTGTGATTGTGGATTTGCCACAATCCACACATATGTTTTACTAAAGATTTTCTTTAACTTTATCCATGAGATTTACCATACACCATGGCCAGGGTCATGTTCACCTCAAAAAAATCTAGAATTAAACCCACCTCTTAGTTTTATTTAGTAACTAAAAGAATACCATATAAGAAAATAAAAACCCTAAGAAAATATTAAAAGTTTGGGTTGAGGTTACAGAGAATTTGTTTGATGTTTTGCTAATAAAAATCATAGAAATATGAAGAAGGGTTGATAGATGAAATTTTCTGCTTGTCCTGAGAGAGGGAACATTTTGTATAGTACTAAATATTTTTTTTCCTCAGAAGATGTGTGTGTGTGTGTTTGTGTGTGTGTGTGTGTGTGTAGCTTTCTAGTTAACAATCTTTGTTTTATGCATATAGGTGATATATCTATCTGTATATATCTATATATAGCTCATCCTCTTGGGGTTAATTAAATACAGTAGGTAATCCAATGTGATTCATGCTGCTTCATTGGAATTATATAGGCTTTTCTTGTTCTCAGACCCTTAGTTAAGTCCAGTCATTCCTTATACTGATAGTAATCAAGTCTGGACCTCCAGAAGATTAGCAAGATTGAGTAAAGTGACCAGGAGAATTAGGCTATAGGATTTAATGTGTATTTAAAAATAAACGTTTGTATGTTGGACTTTCAGTCTTTCCCCTTCCCATATTACCAGCTTTATTTTCTTCCCTCCCTACCCTGGCAAATACCCTCTTCTCTGTCAGGCTACTTGTTTTCCCCATTGTCCTGAGAACTTGCTATACTCTTTCTACCTGGGTTCTTTTGCTGTGTTCTTTGCCTGGACTAGGCTGCTCTTTCTCATTCAGCTTTGCACATTTAAGGTCTTGGTATTTAAGTTGCAGCTAATTTATTGCATTTATCTATCTATCTATCTATCTATAATCTATCAATCTATTATTCATCTACTATTATCTATCTATGTATCTATGTATGCATGTATATATGTATCTATCTATCATCTATCATCTAACATGGTGATACTGATATTTGAACTCAGGAGCACTGTACCACTTGAGCCATGCCCCCAGACCTTTTTGTGTTAGCTTGTTTTTCAGATAGGGTCTCTAGAGTTTCTCCTGGCTGGTCTAGGACTGTGATCCTCTCACCTCCACCTTCCTGAGTGGCTTGGGACTGCAGGTGTGTACCACCATGCCTGAGTTGTTTTTGAGATAAAGTCTTGCTAACTTTTGCTTACATTGGCCTTGAACTGGGATCCTACAATTTCTGTTTCCCGAGTAGCTTGAATTACAGACATGTACCACAATGCCCAGACCTATCCATTTTCTTTGGTTTATAAAATATGTTCATTTCTCTCCTCTAAAAGTATTAGAATAATGGTCTGTTTTCTTTACTTTGCTTTTATGTAATGATATTATTCATGGTTGCAGGGATATGTATTGGCCTTGACAAATCTCTTCAGTAAATTCTGTCCTTGAGAATCTGACTAGATTATCTCCTTAACCAAACAATGAGCTCTATAAACGATGGGGTTCATCTTTGGGGAACCCCATATCATATCTGTGCAAATCACATTTATAACTAATAAGCATAGTATGAGTAGCTGAAAAGAATTAAAATTAAAACTTAAAAAATCTAAAAAGATACGGATTTTGCATGGAGAAGACAGATGTTGGGAATGAAACCATTTGTACTGAATTAATAAAGTTGAGTTTGCTATTTGAAATTTTTGCTAACATACCTAAAGTTTAATGCACATAGGAAGAAAAAATAACTTTTTAAATGCGTTTACAAATAGAATTCTCACTAGCAGCCTGTATGGGACACCTGAATTTCAAAAGATACCATTTATATTAAATTATTGATATGTTGGTTTCTCTTTGTATTGTATAAATCTTTTACCTCTTACATTAAACCACAGAATTTTGTTTTTATACCAATAATCTTAGACTAGCTATCACCCTGTATTTGACTTTGCTTACTTAGTCATCTGAGGGAATTTATCCAGGAAAGAATAATAATGTCACAAGGCAAGACACAATAAAGAGAGAGGACTCTCTGTCTTAGAAAATGACAGGTCAGCTATTAATTTTTACCTTTGGAACTAACTGTGATGTTTCCGACATGTTTGAGATTTAGCGGACTTACTGGCTCCTTTTTTGAACCTTATTCTTTGCAAAGCTCACTGTCTTCAGGTGAGATTTTTCTGTTGGAGAAATCTAGACAACTCATTATTTAACCTTGGAGCTTCAATCAGAGAATGTGGACCATTGCAAGAGCTATCAGACCACACATTTGCTTCTGTTGTGTATATACATATGCATATAATCATCACTGAAAAACATAACTTCATCAATTTTCTTTTTCAGTCATAGATCAATTTTTCTCAGCAGTGGCTTCTAGTCTGGGCTGTTCTAATACTTCTACCTGTCTTTATGGCTCCCTTTTTATTACTGACTCTGTTTACTCAGTCAATGGGCGCAGCCTGCCTCAGATGGTAGTGCTGCTTCAGCTTCCCTGCCAGGCAGCTCTGTGTGGGGCCTCCAGCAACATGCCTGCATTTGCCTGACTGGGTGCCGGATGGCGAAAGTTTGCTAACCCCATGGGGCCAGTGTTAACCAATGGAAAGGAGATAGGAGACAGGAGGAAACCAGATGAAAAATGTCCTCAGGATAGCTACACCACCCTGAATGGGCCCTGTCTTCCCTGTTCTTGGAAGCTAAGCAGGGCCAAACCCAGTTTGTACTTGGATGGGAGAAAAATCTCTTCTCTTTCTTTCTTGTGGACTTCTGTTCCATGAGATTCTGTCTAGAGACATCCAAGTAGCTGAGAAAATGCTCTGCCAGTGATGGACTGTGTTTCTTTAGGATCATTGTGAAGCAATGGCAGCCCAATAATATCACACACTGCATGACTTGCCATCCTTCCAGCTCTACTTACAGTTGCCCTTGCTCTTGCTCCCTAGAATTATATGCGTCAAATAAATCTTTAGAGCTTCATCCTGTCTTAGGCTGCTTTTCTAGAGAAACTTGGCCATAATGATATAATAATGACTTGCTTATATGTTTCTCCCTTCTGGAAGACTATAAGCCCCTTGAAAGTAAGACCATGTTGTTGTGGACAGGTGTTGAGGGTCCTTGCCTTCACTGGCCAAAGAACTGGCTCGTGAGGCAGTGGATTGACTTGTGAGACAAGAAGGTCAGCACACCAAGTAGGATTTCTTAGAGAGAGAGGAAAAGCTGCCCTTAGAGACAGACAGGGAGCCTGGAAAATCGGTAGCTCTTTGTTGTTTACAAAGGGTTTTTTTTAATTTGGTCTTTTTTGTTGGGGAGGGAGTTAGGAGTTAGGGCAGAGTAGTCTTTTGACACATATCTGCAGGAAAATACACACAGTTCTGTGAAAGCCTCCTGTTTATGGGCCTTGTGGCATTTCGAGGCATCCCTAGGAGGCCATGACTTGTGAAGCCACCTGTCCTTTTATAGGATATGGGGCTCACAGTGCTCTCATGGGAGATGGAGGTACTGGCTTATTTTGTCTTCTGATCTCCCAGACCCAACAATGTCAATTTTTTTGTTATATTTTCCCCAGTACTTAATATAAAATAGGCCAAAGGCCTCAGTCCCTGTAATAGATTTCTACATGAAGACAAAAAAATGTTTTTTGCAAAGGGTCCTTCAAATATGATTACTAAAGCTGAAACTGGAGTTTTGGACCCAAGGCCCAAACTCCTGAGATTCCATATGCCATGTCCAGCTAACTGCCCTTAAATGCCAAATAAAGAAGCATGGTGAAAGCAGAGAAAGGAGGTTTATTACATGGCTTGGGACATGCCTTTGGAAGAGGCAAAATAAGCACTTAGTTCATCTTTAACCATCTTCGGACTACAGACATGAGCTATATGTTTAAGTAAACAAAAGAACTAGGGACAGGGGACAGGTCTCAGTCACAGGTGGTCTTGACCAGCAGAGCAGTCTTGGTCAGGCAGGTGGTCTGGTGGTCTGGTCCAGTTCTGGGAAGTTATCACCTGGAGGGAGTACTCTGGCTCGAAATAATTGTCCTCACTGGGATGGTGGTAGCTCCAGGTGGCTCTGGCTCCTTGTCATAAAGATGTTATCAGTTCTGTCCTTTTTGGAATCCAAGGTGATTGCTACGTGACTGTAAAGAGAATGGCTTAGAGCAAAGATAGATAAAAAATGGAGGTAGGGATGCCAAGCTTCTCCTGTTTTTAGTTAATTTGTGGCCCAAATAAGGAGTCAGTACTTTTCAGTAAAAGCAACTTGAGCACCTCTTCACTCTTACTGGCTAATATTTAAAAATAGTTTGCTGCATACTACATATAATGCTCTATTCAAATCATGGGGAAAGTAAAAAGAAGAAAGTTTTAACTAAGCAGTTAGATAAAAGCCCCAGGGGGTATTTTTTCCATTTTGTTATTACCAGCAGTAAGAGAATTTTTATTAAAAATGAACCCAGATAATCTGTACAATATATTTAAATGTCTTAGGATTTGGCTGTCTCTGGAAGGTACAGGATAAATAAATATCAAGTAATAAGCATGTTAGAACTTTGACAGAAAACAAAGGCAGAAAGCCCATTCCTTCCATAAAAAGAAGACTAAATAAAGCCAGCTTGGGGATTGAGCAAATCTAAGCACCTTCTGTTGAATTTGTAATAAACCACAGATAGTGAACATCCATCTCATTTAATGCTTAGTCCAGTGCCTCGCTCAAATAGAGTACTTTTAGTATTTCCCAAATTGGATTAGTGGAGGTGAAAGAAATCTTGCAATTATAGGTAAGAGGATGGTGGGAAGTTTGTAAACCCAGGGGAATTTGCAGATGAGAATCTATCTTGATCATGAGTACTTGGTGTCTGAGGCTGTAAAATCTAGATTGAGCCTCATGTGCTAACTTCAAGTTTGAGCGTTGGTTAAATAATGAATGCACACATTTTAGGAATTTATGTCTTTGTAGCAGACCCATAACATAAGTCAGCCCCATGACATCTTAGGCATGCACAAGCCCCTGCGACCATGGAGAAGCTGAGGAACCAGCTTGGTCAGATGACTAGGAGGTACTGGAGGCCCGTGCATGCCAAGAATGGACCTATAGGATTCCACTACAAACTGTTCTTTGGGTTAAGGTGAAAGCCTATATATATATATATATATCCCCTACTCCAGCGCTCAGGGGGCACCCAGTTTCTGATCCTGCTGTGTGTCTGTCTGCTCAGCCTTTTTCTATCAATAAAGGTTCTTTCCTATAACTCTGGTGCTCCAGTCTCTTATTGTGAGAGTGTTCTGAGAGGAAGAACCCATCAGCAGGTTGGTGGATTCCCCCATGACATCTCGTGCCCATGACATCTTGATCCAAATATTAAGCCTACTTATTTTCCTTTCATTTCTAATTTTATTTCCATGTTTTTGTTTATCTTCATCAAAGGAGAGTGTTAGAATGAAAGAAAGGCACAGAATAGATAGGCAGGGAGATGGGTCATATGCTAGCATAGGGTTTATTGTGGAGAAGTGGCCCTGATAAGGGGGACCCCAGCAAGAGAGCTGGAGCTGCCCCCCAACCCCCACACCCCACTGTTTACAGACTGGGGGGTTGTAAAAGAAGGTGAGTGGAGAAGTCGCAGGAAGGTCTCTGGACAGGATAATCTTCAATAACGCTCTGACCTTCCCAAGATAATGGTTTACAAGAGGGTCATTCCCTCTGGGCCAGGTGAGGAGTTTCTAGTAAATGGCTTAAGGTGGATGTCTAAGGGTGACTTCAATAAGTCACCTTCAACGGGGAGGGGGCCTAGTTCCAACATTGTTCACTGTAACAGAAAGCTCCAAACCAAATAGTCAATAGCAATATTATACTTAAAGAAAAAAATTGTACCTAATATGTATGGAAAATGTTCTAGATTTCAGAGTCTGAAGTTTAAACATTTCAGGACTCTGACTTTTAAAATAAAATGGAGATCTGAGAAGTCCAGATGCGAACTAGGAGGAAGGAAAGGTATCAATTTTTATTGAGCCAGAGCTTTTCATGTGCTATCTCACTAATTTTGGTAAGCCTATTTTCTGGAGTAGGTACAGTTATTACCATGAATGGCAAGAGTAAACTGAGGCTTCTGCAGTTTAATGTTGGCTATGTCACACTGCCTGGTTATATTACATTGTTGGTAGACTTCAAGGTTCTTATTGTTTCTTATTAGATGTCACATTCTTATCCAGGAGGCATTGGTGACTTGCAGTATTTGCAGCAGTGGGGACAGGGAGAATAAGAATTGGATACTGTATTGGTTAGGGTTCTCCAGAGAAACAGAATAAAAAGGAATTCTCACAGAATTTGCAATCTCAGCCCTCACTGGGGGTTGGTTGGTGGCCATCAATGTCTTCAGTATGATCCTGAGTTCTAGTAATAAAAGCAATTCCTGCCTAAGATGAAGATGATGCTTTAACTTATACCTTCAAATTCTGCCTCTTGTTTTTTGCCTTTGGTTCAAGGTTTGGTACCAATATTCATGTGAATTTAATTTTGATATAGTATAATGAAAAAGCCATAGAGATAGTTTCCTGGAAAATCTATTCAGTTGTTTTGCTCTCTGAATGCTTACCTTGTACATGTATTGTCATTGAAATATTCTCTGCCAATGGAATGTCCATTTGCCACTGATAGAATGTTTTGCTTTAGAGGAAGGGATGTGTCTCATATATTGTAAATGGTCCATGTCTTATAATATTGCACAGGCAAACAAACCCTGAGATGGTTTATTAAAATGTGTGTGTACATCAGTGTCTTTGACATTGAGGCAAAAATCATGATAATCTTTTTTCACCTTTTATTTTACCATACATTTTTACTCTTTTCATTTCTTTCTGTAGTAACTGCAAATATCAACATGCAGAAATTTCACTTCTTCAGTTTCCTGAGCTCATAGGTCACATTGCTTTTTTTACTGGAATCTCTACCTGGCTCAGTAACCAAGGCAACAAATCCCTAGTTAATGATTCACTAGAAATTCACCATGGAGGTGGCTTATTAGTTTTTTTTTTCCCCAAGAACTGTGATAAAAAGCATGCTAGTGATTTTTTTCATTTATTTCTCCTTTCTCTCTCTCTTACTTGCAATCCAGACAACCTGAAATAAGTTTAATTAACACCAATAGACAAAATATCCAGCACTTTAAAATTCTATTTTGGGATTCATAGTATATACATATGTTAATACGAAATACTAGTAAATTGAAGAATATTTTATTTTTTGACTCTTTTTCTTTCAGTTTTCTTGGGAATGAAAAATAAAAATAATTTTAAAATGGTGTTTTTAGACTCAGGTGTAATTCCAGTCCTTTGAAGAATTGTTTGGAGAAGTCATCTTTATGAAGGTACTAAGCATGCCTTAAAGGAACGAAGATAGGACAAGTAAAACTTTGACAGAAACTTGAATGGAAAAAAAGTCAACTTGATGAACAGGAGTAAAAGTGGGAAGAAATTAACAGGAGGCAAGAGCAGAAACAAAAGCACAACAACCAAATAAAAACAAAAATTCCTAGTGAGGTAAGATAGACAGATGAGCAGACAGGGGCATTATATTATTTATTAAATATCTAAAGGACAAGACTCAAATATTGGAAAAAGGAAGTAAAAACTAAAAAGCCAGAGCAACTGGCCACTCCTCCCTTCCCATCTTCTTTTAGATGTTTAAGATACAAGAACCAAGCTACCTACATTCCAGGGGTATCTGCACCCACCTTTCTGAGACATTAACAAGCTCCAAGTCTCCTTGGATGCAGGGAGGGACAAAAAGAATGAAAGCTATGTCTAGCAAATAGACGTTCTAAAACATACACCTTCTGTTCCTGTGATTTGAGTAGGTCTAGATGACGCCTCTCTGTTTTAGTACCCATCTTAGCCACTGAGATTCAATATAGTAATGACCATGTGTATTCCTCCAGCTCAGAAAGTATAAGACTAAGAGATGAGGGCCACCATTTAGAGTCTTTACTTCCATTTCTTGCATGGGGAGACGGAAATGTTTCCTCCTCCCCCCCCATTTCTCCCCCACTTTTATTCTGTTATACTAAATTCCCTTTCTAATAAACTTTACTATTACTTTTGCTACATTTTTCATATTTTGCCTGAATTATTCTCTTGCTGGATGCAAGAACTGTGGTATATAATAGCACTAAACTTTTGGATAATACTAGCATTGCATAAAAATATTCCATAGTATGAAAAGATACAGTTTTAAGGATGAATAAATCCAAATATATTTCTAGGAAAGTTTTTTTTTAAACAAAATATTAAAGGGAAGCAAGAGGGGAAGGAAATGATAAAATGATATTTGACATATCTCTCAAGTGTTTACAAGAGACAAAAAGGCAGTAACATGGTTACTTGGCTTGAAAGTGCTAAAAGGAATGGATCTTCTTAAGAAAAGTGTCAAGGAACAGAGGGGACGTTAACAACTGTCTTGTAACACGTTCCCCCTGCCATGGGAGCTTTTAGTGCCATGTTAAAAAGGGCAAAAATAAGTAATCTCACGAGTCAAGAACTGTTAACTCAAAGAAGTATTTTTAAGCTCCTGTTAAGAATTGAAAACAATTCATGAAAAAATTAGCTTTTATACATTCATAGAAAATATTTATCTAGTCTTACAATCATAAAATGAAATAATCATCATAATAATGAAAAGCTGGAATTTTTTTAGCGGAAGAATACATTAAAGGACAGTGGAAATCTACCTACAATGTTAGTATGTCTATCATTTATATGTTACACAATTTTGGAGATTATTACTGGATGAACAAATTGGGATTTTGTTTCATAGTCCTGTGGAACATGTGTGTCATGGGGGGACATCATGGCAGCATCATATAAGAAGCATAGACTACTGTTTTTCTGACCAAATTTCTGCTAGGGAAAAATACTTTGTCTCCCGAGAGTCAAAAGTGGATGCAATATTACAAGTGGCTATGGATTGGTTTAGTCTCTCCTTGCTCATGTTCCCTTTACCACAATTTTGCCTGGAGGTCCTTCTGCCTTCTTCCTTGCCTGCAAGCTTTGGGATAGAGCTGTCTCTACCATTCGGTCAGGCTAAGCCAACAGCACCTGACAACTTGGCCAATTTCAAGCAAGGAAACTCAACCAAGAAATGCCATTGAGCTGCCATTGGACAATTCCTCTGGCATTGGACTGCTGGAAGTTATAGGAATCCCGTAGGGAGTCTAAGAATGGAATCAACTCCAAGGAAGCAAAGAAAAGAGGTAACATCTGAGTACTGAATAGAGCCATACTTTCAGTCATCACCTAGTTTGTACTTTTCATTTAAATGAACAGTAATTACTTTTTTACTTCAGCTAGTTTGAGATGCCCTACCAACTTGGAACTGAAATATTTCTAACAGAAACAGAGTGCTTGAAACACTTTACAGATGCAGAATCTCTACAGCAATTGTGTAATGAAGGGAGTGCAGCTTGTACACTTTTCTGGTTAATGGCTAGAATGTCAGAAAACAATGTAAAGGCATATATCCTGTCCTCAAAGAAAGCTCTATTTTAGTTAAGGAAAAAAAAAGAGTAGTAGCAGGGGACTTAGACATGACTCAAGTGCTGAAGCACTTGCCTAGCAATTGTGAGGCCCTGAGTTCAAATCCCAGTGCCACCAAGAAAAATCACTAAAAGAATAATAGCAATAAAACCAAAGAATGAGTAGGCACTTTGCTTTGCTATTCTGATACAGTGACTGAACAAAAATTTGGACATAGATTTTCAGAAAGAATGCAGAAAGAAGGCTTTGGGAAAGAGATAGCAAGACAGTAAATAAGTAGAACTGGTTTCAATGCCTACATTTTACACTGGCCAAGATTTAAGGGCTTGTTAGGAAAGGAAGTTAGAGAAGTAAAAAATGTCTAGTAGTTTATTCCACTGAGATTGTCTATATTGGTTAACATTTCAGTAGAGAGCAGGTTAGGTCATTTGACAGCATGTAAACAGATAAATGAAAAAGAATTATTTTCAGTTTTCAGAATATGAGTACCAGGTTACTAAACTGAGAAACTGTTTTAAATACCTTCATAAAAGATGTGAACAATTTCTTTCTTTAAAAAAAAATTCCTTTGGAGACAAGGTCTTGCTATTTAGCCCTGGCTGGCCTTGAACTCATGATCCTCCTGCCTCAGCCTCCTGATTGCTGGGGTTACAGGCATGCACCACCATGCCTGGCAACATTTTTCATTAATATGATTCTCTTGAAAATAATGAATGCTCTGGTTTTTGTGGTTCTGTGCTCTAGAGACTTTTTCCCCTATGAGAACGTCCAGCAGATCTCTGCTCAGTTATGAGAAATATTTATTTTCCAATGTCTTTGAGCCAAAAGGAAACATGGAAATAAAGTTGGAGGTCAGTTAGAAAAATAAAATCTGATATTTTCATGTAGTCGAGGTCAAATAGTTCTTTCTTTGAATTTTGTAGGTGAGATGTAGGAAACTTGGTGGGTGACAAAGGCAGTCAAGAAGTTAATTGGAAATGGATAGTCATCTTCTTTTTATTCTTTTATTCATATGTGCATACAATGTTTGGGTCATTTCTCCCCCCTTATAGTCTTCTTACTGAAGTACTGAGAGAATAAAAAAATCTTAACATTGTCATTGACCTCCAGTGAAAAACATATGAATGTATTATTTTAGGGAGGAGAACAAAATGCGTGAATATGCACCGAGAGGCTGTTGGAGACTTAGCAGAAGTTAACTACAGAGGGTAAGACAGAAAGCTGAATCTGAGGTGAGAAACAATGCAACGAATGTACATAGAGAGAAAATGGAAAATATAGTGAGCAGAGTAGCACTTTTGTCAGTAATTTTAACTTATTGTGTGCCTGTTTTATTACTTTTTCTTATGAAAAGGAATTCAAAATATCTTTGATATTTTGAGTACTTTAGAATAGAGCAGATAACTGCAAATCAAATCTGTGTTTGAACTTGCACTTAAGGTAAATGAAAATGTGATATGTAAGAAGGCTCCTATGAAAGGGTATTGGAGTCTGTTTTGTACAGCTGTCAAAAACAAGTGACAAATGGTGAAGTATCTTCTCTTTTCTCATGAAGTAACAGATTCTCAGAGAACAATTGAAAAAGAAATTAATATCATCTTGCTGGTTTGTGTTATAAAGCATAAAGCAGTAGTTCTAAGAGATGAGATGTCATAGATAAAGAACAAAACTAACCAAATGCCAAATTAGCCCAAGTGTAGAACAACATATATCTCTAAGAATGCTAACAGAAAGATCTCTTTATGCTTGAAGGTGGAAACAAACAAGCCATCAAAGCCTATGAGACAGCACACAGTGACTTCCAACCTAACGAAGCAGAAGACTGGAACAGACGAGAGGCAATCTGTTCTTTTCTGATTGTTAATGTTACTACCCATTTCCAATAATCGAACCTATCTGGTTAAACACCCGATGGTTGATAAGTATTGTTATAAAAATAAGAAGAGATTCCCTTCATAAGTGTAGGAGTTAAATGTTAATGCTTCTGAAGATTTTTTTCCCAGAAGTATAAATCACATCTAGTTGTTATTATAGGTATTAAATTTATCATTTTAAATTTTTTGAGTGTATCATTCAGTGGAGATATTGTGTTTTAAGATAAATTGAAAATCCTGTAAAAGAGTTTTAACCAAGGGTAATAAAAATAAGATGGAGTATATCAATTACTTACTAAATGCACTAATTTCTTTACATACAGCAATCTTTTTAATCTTTGATTGTTCCACTACAATCACCCTTGTGTTTACTGTTGTCCTCTTCCAATTCATTTTCCATGTTTCACCTTGAGCGTTCTTTACAAATGAAGATCACCTGTGTCCTCATCTCCCTTTCCACCACCCTCTTCTAAGACAGCCATATCAGTGCATTTCACAAACCTCCAACTACTGGATATTGACTTAGGGCTGCAGCTGCTGTACTCTGAAATCCACTGTTGATTTTTCACTAAGGCCTAACTTCTCATGAACTCCCGACCAATGACTGAGCACAGCAGCTGATACTAAAGCAAGCCCTTCCTAGGGGACATGGTTCTACTCTGATGGGCTACTTGGCCCATGCCTTCCTTAGACCACATAGCAATCTAAAATACTTCTGTCCAAGTGATCAATCTTCTGATGTGCCTAGGACTGCCTAGGGTGTGGCTTCATGTCTCAGGAAACCTCAGTCCTAGGCAAATACTGCTTTTACTCAACCTTCCTTCCCTCTTTCTTTCATTCAGAATCAGACTTGATCATGGTCTGACTGCTCTCCTAGTCTCCATCCTACGAATTTTCTCTCATAGGGGTTTCCCTAACAAAATCCTTTGTGTTTAATTACAACATAGTGTCTGTTCTTAGAATATCTGAAACACCACAGGGGCATCTTATATGACTTATCAGAGAAAAAGCCCCTGAAATCTTATCACTGTGTAAGACTTCCTAATATCTATGGTGAGAGTTTCACTTGGCAGCTCATCTACTGGCCTCTTTAACATACTCACTCCTTTATCATACTTTGGAAATGTAACAATCTGGAAAGGTTCACAGAAGAGTACTTGATACAATTTGGATGTGGGTTGCCCCCTAAAGTTCCCCTTATTTGTCTCTAGCTTCCTGTCTTACCATGTGATCTTCTCACATGCACTGCAGCCCTGACACCATCTTTTAGGTCTATATTTAGAGGCTGAATGGATGAGATCACCTGACCTTGGATTTTCAGCCTCAGAGGCTGAGATGAAATAAACTTCTTTACTTTTGTCTCTTAAAAATTTTATTAGCTTCTAATAGTTGTACAGGGGAATACAATGTGATATTTACATATGTGCTTATAATATATCTTAGATTTACCCCTCACATTGTTTTCCCTCTTCCTCTTTCCCAGAACAATTTCAACAGATTTCATTCTTCTATTTTCATATATAAATACATAATACATCCATCAGATTCAGCCTTATTCACCTTTTCCTTGTGCCCACCCCTTCCACTTGTACCCACTTCTAGAAAAGAACTGTTTTATCCTTTTCTTTCATTTTTTATTGGTGGTCCAAGGGGATTTCACCTTGGTAATTCAGGCCTGTATATAGCATGTTTCCATCAGTTCTCTTCCCCCATTACTTACCATGGTCTCTGTCACCATGGTACCCTAATATTCAACAGTTTATAGTATATTATATTATGATCATATATAGATAATTTCAATATTTTTCATTCTGTAACATTTTCTTTTCCTTTCTTGCCTCCTGTAGTTTCCTCAGACAGACTCACTAATATAATTTTTCTCTCTCTTACATATATATACATACATACAATATATATATATATGTAACTTGTACGTGTAGCATCTACATATGTGGGAAAACATGTGACCTTTGAGCCTGGCTTACATGGATTAACATGAAGTTCTCCAGTTCTATCCATTTACCTGCAAACAGCATAATTTCTTCTTCAAGGCAGAATAAAACTCCATTATGTACATACACCAAACTTTCTTAATCCATTTGCCATTGATGGGGCATCTGGGCTGCATTCAAACCTTAACTATTTTAAATAGTGCTGCAAAGAATATGGATGTACAAGTGGCTCTATTGTATCCTGGGCACATTCCTTTGGATGTATGCCCAAGAGTGGTATCACTGGCCTTTATGGTAAATTTCTTTTCTTTACAAAGTACCCAGCTCAACCATTTTGTTTCAGCAATAGAAAAAGACTAAGATAGTACTGTGTGGTAGTTTGTCAATAAAATGCCAGACCAAAACCAAATCAGAGCAAAATCAACCAGGATGACACTGAGAATACTGTTTTCTTCCCTAAACCATCTTCCCTTCACTTTCATGATTCTCAACTACTGTAACATTTTTATTACCCTGGAAAGGACCAGGTTAGTGAAAAGCATCCCAGAGTGCATGCTGGTTCAATACATTGAAAATATATTCTTTGTGCTTTGTTCTTTTCTTTTTTTTTAAACATTTTAGCATCTAAGTTAATATGCACATCATTGTCAAATAGTTACACAAAACTTATAATGAAAAATAACATTTATCTATATAGTTCTGCTCTTCCATTTCTGGTTTTAGTAATTCAAATTTTCTCTCTTTTTTTAGGCAATTTGACTAATGGTTTGTCATTTTTGTTTATCTTTCCAAAGAAAGACTTTTAATTTCATTGATTTTTTTCTGGCATGTTTTATTCTATATTTTAATTATCTCTGCTTAGATCTTTATTATTTATTTGATTCTGCTGGCTTTGGGTTTAGTTTGTTCTTCTTTTTCTAGTTCCTTAAGTTGTAAAGTTAGGTTGTTGATTTGACATCTTCCTCTCTGTGCACAATGTCATCGGAATTTGATGAGGATTGCATTGAACATGTAGATTGCTTTTGGTAGTATAGTCATTTTCACAATATTAATTCTGCTGATCCATGAGCACAGGAGATCTTTCCATCTTCTGACGTCTTCTTTGATTTCTTTCTTCAGTTTTCATTGCAAAGGTCTTTGATTTCCTTTGTTAAATTTATGCCTTTTTTGAGGCTATATTGTAAATAGAATTGTTTTTCTCATTTCTTTCTCAACCTATTCGTTGTTGTTATATAGAAAAGCTACTCATTTCTGTATGTTAATTTTTTATCCTGCTACTTTTTGAATCAATTTTGAAGAGTTTTTTGGTAGAGTTTTTAGGGTCTTTAGGTATAAGATCATTTGCAAATATGGTTTATATTAAGCATCCTAAGATTATAACTAATTTAAATTTATTCCACTTTAATTTCAATAACATACAAAAACTCTGTTCTTTTTATGGCTCTATCCCAACCCTTTCAGCTGTTGCTTTCACAAAATTACATCTTTATATACTATATGTTCCAAATCATTAAACTATTAGTAGTTCGCTTTTTCTTTTTACAGTGCACCAGTCTCTTTAATTATGTACAAAAGAAAATGTAGAGTTAAAAACCAAAGCCACAACAATATTAGCTTTTACACCTGCCAATATGTTTACCTTTGTTGTCATCTTTATTATACCTCACAGCTTGGAGTTTTTGTGTGGTGTCCAGTCTTTCCAACCTGCAGGACATTCTTTAGTATTTCTGAAGAGGAAAGTGTAATTGCAGCAAACTCCTTCAGCTTTAATTTGTTTGGAATGTCTTCATTTCTCTTTCGTTTTTAATTTTTTTTTTTGGGAACAATTTTGCTGAATATATGATTCTTGATGGACACCATGATTTTTAGTACTTTTATTTGTTTATTTGTTTACAGTTCTGGAGTTTGAATTCAGGGCTTTGCATTTGCTAGGCAAATGCCTTACCACTTGAGCCATGATCCTAGTCCAAAACAGATTTTTTTTTTCTGTACTGGAGATTGAACTCAGGACCTTGAGCTTGATCACTTATGCTACACTCCTAGTGCTTTGAGCACTGTAACTGTAGCATCCCAATGGCATCTGGCCTCTAAAATTTCTTATGAAAAATCTGCATGTAATCTTAGTGGAGTACCTTGTAAATCATGGATCTTTCTTTTTCTTTCTGCTTTCAAGATTCTTTCTGTGTCTTACAGTAGTCTGATTTTAATACATTATACTGTGGTCTATTGTGTTTATCTCATTTGGAGTTCACTGAGCTTCTTGGATATTTGTATTCATGTCTTTCATCAAATTTGGGAAAATATTGGCCATTATGTCTTACCTCTCTTTTTCTCTCTGGAATTCTCAATATATGAGGTCCCATCAGTCCCTGAGGCTCTGTTCACATTCCTTCAATCTTTTTCTTTCTGTTCCTCATACTTTGTCATTTCAATAGTCCTATCTTCAAGATTGCTGATTATTTCTTCTATTTGCTCAAACCTGTCTTTGAATCCTGTGTGAATAGGAATCCTATTCAGATTTCCACCACTGTGACAAAATATATGAGGGAAATCAACTCAAAGTAGAAAAGGCTGTTTTGCGTTCACAGTTTCAGTCCATGGTTGCTTGACTTGATTGTTTTTAGCCCTGTAGTAAGGTAATAAATCATGGTAGAAGCACATTAGAGAGCTAATCTGCTTACTTTGTGGTGACCAGAAAGAAGAAAAACAGAGATGAGGAGAGAAAGAGAGAGAGATAGGGAAAGAGAGAGAAGGAGAGACAGATGGGGAGGGGATTAAGACAAGATATACTTCCCAAGGGAATATCCTGAATGACCCACCTCCTAAGTTTCCATCACCTCCCTCTAGCCTATAAAATGACAAACCCATCACTGGATTAATCCATTGATGAGGTCACACCCTCATGATACAACCACTTCCCTGAACATTGCTGTACTGTATATTAATCCTTCCACACATGAGCCTTTGGGAGACATTTGAGATCCAAACCATAGCATATCCCACAACTTAATTTCTCATTTCAGTTTATCATACTTTTGGGCTCTGTAATTTCTTTTTGTTTCTTTTTAGGTGATTTGTTTATTAGTATTTCTATTTTGTTTGTATATCATTTTCTTAACTATCTCCACATCTTTCTTTAGTTATTTGAGCTTTCTTGAAGTCTTTGTTTAGTTGATCTGCCAGCAGGGCAACCAGGACCCACTCAAACACTGGAACCCATCTGTGACTGGAATTGTTTTACTATGCATAACTCTTTCCCCTTGCCCCCAGTTCTTTGTCTATTTAAACTTATAGCTCATGTCTGTTCCCCAAATATGGCTGAAGATGGGTTGAGAGCTCACTCTTCCTCTTCTCATGGGATGTCTTGAATCAGGTAACAAATCTCTTTTCTCTGCCCTTCACTATGTCTCTTTTTTTGGTATATAGGAGTAAGTGGCCAGACCTGGTGTGTGGAAGCCCAGGAGTTTGGGCCTGGGGTCTGAAACACTGGATTCACTTTGTGACACCGTCCTGGACATCCAAAAGAGGAAATTTCTTAAAATTTGTCCCATGACCAAATGTTTATCTGGGCTTAATCTCATTCAGTTAAAATCTTTTTAAAAATTAGCAACATTTGGTGATTCCTTATTCAACTAACATAATTTCATTTTCCTTTCAACACCAATAGTAGTAAATAGTGGGATTTTTAAAGACATGAATAAGATATAACACCACTGGAAAGATATAGTTATTATTGCTTTGAGATGGGATCTATTTACATTTCTCAGACTGGTCTTGAATTTCTAGACATAAATAGTGATCATCCTGTCTCAGACTTTCAAGTTTGGGGACTACAGGAACATACCACCACACTCAGTTCAACATAATTTTTTAATTCAAATTTTCTTATAGTTATAAACTCCATGAGGGATCCAAGATGGTGACCAGAGTGCAGAAGCAGACAGTGTGAGCTCCATAAATCAAAAATTTTGCTGAGACACTGAAACCACACTTGGCAGAAAAAAAAGCACCAAGAAGAATCAAAACATCTACACCCTGAACCCCCAGCCCGGACAAAATGTCTCCTTACCACATTACACTGAGAAAGCAGGAGGGCTCCTACATGGCCAGACACCAGCTCCAAAACTCCTTGGGAGACATCCAGCAAACAAGTGAGCAAATAAGCGTCAAGCAGTATTTCCATAGCCACACCTGGGATAAGCCATCATAGCCCCCTGGACAGCCTGACCCCCCACACTGCAAAAAAAAAAAACCTGAATAATAAACAAGGAACTGAAAAGGAACATGCAACAGAGGGGGCAGGGTGCACTGAGTGCACCAGAGAAGGAAGGAAGAGCAAGGAGCTGAACTGTGTGCGAACTTTCAGTAACAAAGGCTGGAAAGGCAGAAGGACTAACAGCAGGTGGGTGATAGGCCACTGCCTGAAATAGGGCAGATAGTGATCCACAAAGTTTGTCTCCTGAGCCAGTGAGCAACATCCAAAGTCAAATGATGCTGCAAAATTGAAAAACAATCAGCAAACCATCATAACACTCTGACGAAAGGGAGCTGGCTGATGGATTTCTGACCTTGCCCCAGAGAAAGGGGGTGAGACAAAGAAACAAGCCCCCAGTAAATCAACACAGTAAAATCCCAACTCCAGATCAGGATGGCTGATCTCTGGAACCTGAGGACAATATACAAACTCAAACAGCCACACCTCACTGAGGAAGGAGCTGACTAAGCAGCTGCTGCTGAAAGACAGGAAAAAAAACTGTGAGTCTCCCCAACCACCTGGTGAGACTAAGACAGAGGTTCTGCTTAAACACATACACCAGGGCTGGATGCTGGAGGAATAACACTAGAACTACTAAGACTGAAATTCTATTGTTCCTGAACCTGGAATTTTTTTTATGTGTTTGTTTCTTTGTTTTGTTCCCTGTTTGTCCACCACCTCTCCCTGTTGATTTCTTTGGTTTTCTTTTTTTTTTTTCTTTCTTTATTTAGTTAGTTTTACTATTGTGAGTTAGCTAATACTAAATTACAGACAGACAAAGGACAAAAACAGCATATATACACTAACATAAAACCAACACACCTGCAAAACAAAATTAAATCAAGGTAAAGAAAACAGGTGACTGAAACCTCCAAAAGCCTATCAAGAACATAGTTATACAGTACCAAGTGGACTGATGGGAAGATGAAAAAGGAATGGCAACCATTCTCCCCCCCAAAATAAATTAATACAGGGTTAGAGGGAAATGAAGAAAATGGACACCCAGTTCCAGACTCCAACAAAACAAAGATATGCCAAGGAACCCAACGGAGACCACAAGAACATGCTGAAAGAAGAAATCCTGCAAGTAATCACTGAGAATTTCATCAAGATGTTACTAGACATGGTCAACCAAAATGTACAAGGCACTCAAGAAATGCCAAGACAACAAAAATAAAGAATATGAGAAGACACAAAATCAAATAAATGAACTCATAAGAGCCCTAAATAAACACCAAAGTGAAACAGAGAACACTATAGAGAGATAAATGAATTAAAGATGAAAATTGACAATATTAAAGAGGAAGTGACCCATTGTAAAAAAAACCTCAGAAAAAAGAATGAAACAGAAATCCAAAACACAATGGAAGGCCACTCCAAACTGAGAAAGAATATATGGAAACCATTTCATTTACAATACCCTAAAAAAAATCAAATACCTAAGAGTAAACTTAACAAAGGATGTAAATGACCTCTACAAGGAGAACTACAAACCCCTGGAGAAAGAGATTGAGGAAGACTACGGAAGGTGGAAAGATCTCCCATACTCATGGATTGGTGGAATAAACATAGTAATAATAGCTATACTACCAAAAGCAATCTACATGTTTAATGCAATTCCCTTCAAAATCCCAATGACATTCATCACAGAGATTGAAAAATCTACCCTACAGTTCATTTGGAAATGAACTTTGACTGTGAATAGCCAAGGCAATACTCAGCAAAAAGAGCATTGCTGCAGGTATCACAATACCCAACTTCCAACTATATTACAAAGCAATAGCAATAAAAACAGCATGGTACTGGCACAAAAACAGACAGGAAGACCAGTGGAAAAGAATAGAGGACCAGATATGAATCTGCACAGATCTGTCCACCTTATTTTTGACAAAGGCACCAAAAACATATGATAACAAAAAGACAGCCTCTTCAACAAATGTTGCTGGGAAAAGTGGTTATCTGCCTGCAAAAATCTGAAACTAGATCCATGTTTATCATCCTATACTAGTATCAACTCAGAAAGATCAGGGAATACTCTGGAAGTAATAGGTATAGGCAAGGACTTCCTCAATAGAACCCTAGCAGCTCAGCCACTAAGAGAAAGGATGGACAAATGTGACTTCATAAACCTAAAAAGCTTCTGCACAACAAAAGAAATGGTCTCTAAACTGAAGAGACCACCCACAGAGTAGGAGAAAATATTTGCCAGCTGTACATTAGACAAAGGACTGATAACCAGAATATATAGAGAGCTCAAAAAACTAAACTCCCTGAAAATCAGTGAATCAATAAAGAAATGGGCAACTGAACTAAACAGAACTTTTTCAAAAGAAGAAATTCAAATGTCTAAAAAACACATGAAAAAATGCTCACCATCCCTAGCAGTAAAGGAAATGCAAATCAAAACCACACTAAGATTCCACCTCACCCCTGTTAGAATAGCTATCATCAAAAACACCACCAACAACAGGTGTTGGTAAGGATGTAGGGAAAAAAGGAACTCTCATACACTGCTGGTGGGAATGCAAGCTAGTGCAACCACTCTGGAAAACAATATGGAGGATTCTTAAAAAGCTAAACATATATCTGCCATATGATCCTGCAATCCCACTCCTGGGGATATACCCAAAGGAATGTGACTCAGATTACTCCAGAGACATCTGCACACCCATGTTTATTGCCCCACAATTCACAATAGCCATGTTATGGAAACAACCAATATGCCCAACTACTGACAAATGGATTAAGAAAATGTGGTATTTATACACAATGGAATTTTACTCAGCCATGAAGAAGAACGAAATCTTATTATTCACAAGTAAATGGATGGAACTGGAGAACATCATCTTGAGCAAGGTTAGCCAGGCTCAGAAGACTAAAAATTGTATGTTCTCCCTCATATGTGGACTTTGGATCTAGGGGAAATGCAGCAATGTGGTTGGACTTGTGTCACACGCTAAGGGGAGAGCACATATGGGAAGAATGAGGATAGGTAGGAAACTCAAAACATGAACGTGTTTGATGTCCCCACTGCAGGGGAATTAATACAGAAACCTTAAAGTGACAGAGGTCAATATGGGAAAGTGATCACGAACTAGTGAGAAGGTCAGGTAGAGATGAATCAATTCAGATTGTAACACACTTGTGCATGAAAGCAATGCCAGGAATCTCTTTGCATAGCCATACTTATCTCAACTAGCAAAAATGCTTTGTCTTTCTTATTATGCTTATGTCTACTCTTCAACAAAATTAGAGATAAGGGTAGAACAGATTCTGCCTGGAAGCGAGGGGGATGGGGGGGAGAAGAGGGGGCCAGGGGTCAGGGGGGGAAATGGCCCAAACAATGTATGCACATGTGAATAAATGAATAAAAAAAAAGTTCAAGAGGACAAATTAACTATAACTCATTAAAATTAATCCAAGTTTAGTGGTCTAGTTATCTATATTTATTTATAATATAAAAACTTTTAACTTATATTAATAATAATTAGTTATATATATTAGTACAATGATTTCTTTCATAATAAAAATATTAACAGTCTTAGGAAAATTATGTGGGAAGTATATATGAAGAAGGATGCATAGTCTTTGTTATATTTGATTGAAGCCAAACCTGAGAAGAATTTATACTTGTATAAAGCATTAATATTAGAATATTATTTTTCTAATTTCATATTATATATTTAATTCAATTCTAACTAAATACACTAAGATATATTTATTTAGTCAATGTTTTTGGCAGTATTGGGATTTGCACTCAGGGCTTGCTGGGCAGGTGCTCTACCACTTGAGCCATTCCCCATCCTTTTTTTTTTTTTTTAAAGTGTATTTTGAATAAGGTCTTGCATTTATGCCTCGGCTATTGTGGAGCACAATTCTGCTATTTACTCTTCTTGCATAGCTGGAATGACAGGAACATGCCACCGTGCCCAGGTTTTATTGGTTGAGATGAGCTCCTGAGGAGTTTTTGTCCTGGGTGGCCTCAAACCATAATCCTCCTGATTTCTACCTAAGGAATAGCTAGGAGTATAGGTTTGACCCACTGCAACAAAGCACTAAGATGGATAGTTTGAGTGGGACATTATTTTTCTAAATTTTATATGTAAGAATAAACTGGCAGGCTATGCAAAGAAGTTTTAAAAAGAGAAAGTAAGTGTATTTATTCAAATGATTGAATACATTAAGATTCTTTATTAAATAATGTTTCTTAAAAGTAAGTTTCTTTTTATGCCAAAATAGGCAGAAAGATCAATGAAGGAAATCAGGGCAAAAGCATAATAATACATATTTAAATTTAGCTGGAGGTGTGGCTCAAGTGGTAGAGTGCCTGCCTAGCAAGCATGAGGCCCTGAGTTCAAACCCCAGTGCTGCCAAAAAAAGAAAAAAAAAGGTTATAATAAATTTAATAGACAAGTAAGCAACATGAAAGTGTAATTTATCATTTTTCAAGAATGCATTAAGAAAAATTGACCCAAAAATTTTATGAATTTAGGTTAGATTTGTACAATCTTCAAAAGAATTTCTAGGTAGGGCATGATGTCCAGCACTGAAACCTCAGCAGTTGGGAGGCGGAGGCAGGAGGATGCTAAGTTTGAGACCACCTTGGGTTACGTAGCCAGACCCTGTCTCAAAACAGCAACAAGAACAACAATAACAGCAGCAATTACTACTACAGGAACAAAACAATATTTTAGATGTCACGAGGACTTAATTTAAACCTATTAAACTATAAAAAGAAGATTCTTTATAGAAACAGTTATTATTAGCATATATGAGAACTTTCGAGGCTTGAAATTGATAAATGCAATTGCATTATTACAGAAATGTGACCATTTCTGTAAGAAAAATTAGAATTCTAAAACAAAAAAAATGGGGCAAAACAATGGGCATATGTAATCTTTTATTTATGACAAAGAACCAATATCTTTATTAAACCAAAAGCCAGTGGAGCTGGGTATGATAGCTCACATCTATAATCTCAGCTACTCGGGAGGTGGAGGTCAAGAGATTGTGGTTCAAGGCCAGTCAGGCAAAAATTTGAGACCCCAGCTCAATCAGTAAGCTGCGCATGGTGGCATGCATCTATGCTCCCAGCTACACGGGAGGCATAGGTAGGAGGATTGCAGTCTGGCTGGCTACGGGCAAAACCATGAGACTATTTGAAAAATAACTAAAGCAAAAAGGGCTAGGGTGTGGCTCAAGTGGTACAGGGCTTGCCTAACAAGCAGAAGGCCCAGAGTTCAAATCCCAGTACTGCCAAAAAAGTACCAGTGGAAATTGATAAGAAAATAGCATATCTCTTAAAACCAATTGGCAAACATAAAATTTACAAAACACTCAAAGAAGCTGGATAATAACATACAACTGGAGAGAAAGTATTCATGCTATCTAATAGAAGAATGAAATGTGCGACAAGAATGAAAAGCTATTATTTCCCTGTGACAAGTAATTGGTGGTGCAGTGAGATTCATCCGTGTCTTGGCGGTACAGGTCAGAAGCTTCCCAGCTTAGGCATATGGGATAAGAGCATTAACGATGAAGGCCTTTGGCGCACTAATACAGCTTAAAGGAATCTCGCCAAAGGGAAGAACCTAAAATATAGACTAAAAAAACCTCTGATTCTTGAATGTTATTTTGAGATTGGGTCTCACTATGTAGCCCAGGCCAGCCTTAAACTTGTGGTCTTTCCATCTCACCCTCCAGAGTTCTGAGATCACAGGTGCGTGTCACCATGTTTGGCTGTCTTGAGTATTTTGTGTTATTATTATTAGCAGTGCTGGGTATGGAACTCAGGGACTCACACTTGCTAGGCTTGAATGATTTTTATAGTACAACTTATAATGGCAAAATTACAAAAATGCCTCCAAAATAGAATGACAATAAAATGTGCTATATCTGTACAAGAAATGTCATATAACAGAACTACTTACAGAGCATCTTTCATAATATAGGAAAAGATTCATGTTAGTCTCAAAGGGATACAAATAGTACCCAAGTTGTGAGATAGTTCCTGTGTAAGTGCTTTTAACATATAGAAGCGAGTTTATTAAGCTATTTGTTACATTTAGTTATGGATTGTGGTATTTTTTTTCTTCCTATTGATGTGCTTTCTAATTAAAAAAAACTGGGGCATGTGGTATCATTGTGATTGAGAAAAAATAAATGACAAAAACAACTGCAACCTTCTTTCTATGTAAAATTCAATTTCCTTACATTTTCATTTCTCCTTGACTTGTTACATTCTACTCTTTTCTCCTTTTAAATATAAGTAAATTTCCAAACATTTATACCATCTCATTTCTCCATCAATTGCAGTTTTCTTTCCTCATTTCTTCTTATTCAGAGTGTACTTAAATTTTTTTGTGGGGGGAAGGTTGAAAGGGATGTAAGTCAGGACCTCTTGCATGCTAGGTAAATCCTCTACCACTGAACTCAACCCCAAACCCTTACCCATTTTAAAAAATTTGTTTTAAAGTCTGGGTCTTGGGCTGGTGGAGTGGCTCAAGTGGTAGAGCACCTAACAAGTGTGAGGCCCTGGGTTCAAAACTCCAGTACCACCAAAAAAAAAAAAAAAAGAATAAATTCTATGTCCTTCCTTTTCTCTCTTGTGTTCCCTCTGGTCCTTTGTTTCCGCTCTTATCTCAGAATGTCTCTTGAGGAAGATTCCCACTTTATTGCCTGAAAATGGACATTGTCACATTAGAAGCCTTTTTGGTAGCTCACATCTATAAAAGGGTTTACATTATAAAAAAAAAAAAGAGCCTAGTGCAGTGGAACATGCCTCCAAGTAACTTAAAAAAAAATCTGCAATTACATTTTCTAGCTACTTTCAGTACTAATTGGACACAAATATAATTTAATCAATGTATTATAAGCAGTGTAAGTGCAAGTCTTTCCTCAGATGTTACATAATAGCTTCAACTACTAGTATATCTAAAGTATGCTAAATAAAATATATAAAAAAAACTAGCTTCAAGCTTGTGGAGGGTGCTAAACACACCTTAAGTATTAACCAGCAAGGGTAGGGCATGTTTCCTTTCTGCTTTAGTAATTCTTGAAGGACATTTATTAGATTTAGTTGAAGAGGCAATAAATAATATTTTTTGTTTCAACAGCTTCTATTTTCTTTTCTCTGCTTTCCTCTCATTTCCAGTAAAATTTTCTTGGTTCTTATTTCCTCTATTCAACCTCAAGTCATCTTTGATGGTTGAGGAAACAAAATGAGTTTTTGAATTCTGCAGCTTTTTCCATTTGTGTTCTCTCCTTATATCTCAGAAGAAGCTAGCAAACTGATGTAAGTGATGTTTGGTCAGGCAGTAATGACTTTTAGGGAAGAAGAAAGGTTTCAGCCTGCTGGTTTGGGAAGTGGTAAAGCTGGTCAGCGATGTGAAGGCATCTGAGCCTGTAACCTGCAGGACGCTGCTGGGAATGGAACTTTCCACGGACGCTGGACCCACTTCACGCCTCACCCAAAAGGTAGAAACTCACTTTATAGTTGCTCTGAGAGCCCTTTCAAGGCAGGTCCCGGGACATTGCAGAGTGAAGCACTGGTGAAATTGATTTTTTTTTTCTCAATGTTTGTTAATTGAGGTTGATGAAACAATAGAACATTTTCCATGTTGGCTTTATCGTAGTTCCCCTCATCTCCAGTTTCTCTTTCCTCAGTTTCAGTTACCTGTGGTCAACTATGGCCCCCAAATATTAAATGGTAAATTTTAGAAATAAATAATTCCTGAGTTTTAAGTTGCATGCCATTCTGTGTAGGGTGATAAAATCTTGCACTGTCCTGCTAGGCTCTACCTGGGTAGTGAGTTTTGTCTAGAATATCCATGCTGTATATGTTACCTGCCTATTAGTCACTTAGTAACTGTATTGGTTATCAGATAGATTATCACAACACCCAGTGCTTGTTTTTAGGTAACCCTTATTTTACTTAATAAGATGCTAAAGTACAAGAGTTAATGATGTTGTTGATTTTGATCTGCCAAAGAGAAATCATAAAGACCTTCCTCTACGTGTCATCTCACGTCATCACAAGAAGGGGAGTCCAGTCCAAATAAGAGAGACCATGTTCATACACTTATTATAGCGAATTGTCATTGTTGCTCTATTTTACCATTAGTTATTATTATTAATTTCTTACCATGTCTAATTAATAAGTTAAACCTTATCAAAGTTATGTAGTTACAGGAAAAAATGAAGTATATATAGGATTTGTTACTTCTATGGTTTCATTCCAGGCCTCCACTGGGGATCTTGGGATGTGTTTTCAACAAGAAAGGGAGGACTGCTGTGCTAACACATAGTCTATTTTCCTTAGAGGGACAGATAGGCTACAGAAAAAAATCTGAATTGAATTTATTTTGTTCTACATCTGCCAGTTTATAGCTACTGCTGTGAGAAAAAACTGTAATAGAAAATAGCCAGGGAAAACCCCAGTACCTCAGGCTGGGAGAGGACAGGATGCCCCCCGTCACATAAAATATTAACTTGAAATTTGATCAAGGCAGTTCAGCTGCAAATCTGCTCCTTGTCTCCTGAAATGTATGCCCTGGATGTTAATTTTTTTTTCAGTCACAGAGAACTACTGATGAGTACTGACAGAAATCCTTTTTATTTCTACTCAGCAAAGTTTCTGGCTTTAAAGTTCCAATCCTTCTATCATCTATTTTCTCTTACATATGCATCAACACAAAATTTAATTTTAAAAAAAGGAGACCATTAAAAATAGCCTGTGACCACACAGTGTTAGTGGAGATATAAGGATTACATTCCAGAACCTCCTTCATTATTGGAACATCTCTGTAGGTGACATGTGATGGTCCTGAAATGTTTTCCTAATCCTCCCAGCCTCCAAATCTCCCAAGGCAGACATCATCCCTGAAAGAAGAAAATGGTCTTTAGCTGTCTTCCCTCTTCTTTCCACTTCTTTTTCATTTCTGCTTCTTTGTCCTCTTGTTCATTTCTCTTCTCTACACACACACACACACACACACACACACACACACAACATGTCTTACATTTATATTTTTGCCATATATTAATAGCTTTTCCTGCTATGCTTTTGTGGGATGAATGCAGTAATGTTACTTGGCAATATTTGATATCATCTGAGAATCTCTAAATTATGTATCATGCAAATTTTTCCTATATCTCTGGCTCTGTAGGAGCTAATGTGAAGTGCTATTGTATTCATTGGTCTGTAACAGACCTGTAACAGATCACAAGACACAACTAAAAGGGAGCAGGCATGTGGGAATATGGAAAGGTTGAGAGAGAAAGGCCTGAATACATGGACATTTCTTATTTTGTAATGGCCAATATCCAATAATCAGGGTTCTAATTAGTGAATTTATTAATTTTTTTCCATTATAATCCAGTACAGGAAAATATGTGAACTCTGATCTTGAGTGCAAAGAATAAGACATGGATATCCAAATTGAGCATTAACTGATCATCACAAAAAACATTATTAAAAAAAAGATAATTTTGCTAAAAACTTTTTTTAAATACTAAGTAGGATTTATTAGAGAGAAAGGAAAGGCTACAGCTAGAGCAGTGCAGTGGACCCCAAAAATCGGTAGCTCTATGCTAAAAACTTTTTAATAAACAAAAATTAATTTTTTTCCTGGTTAAAGATGGCTAAAAAGGACCCTAAGGAATGATGTGTTGATTACACTTTACAAGAGATGGCTGAAAATACTCCTTTCCTAATAATAATTATTACAGATTCCTAAGTTGTAAGAAAATAGTACAATGAAACGCAAAAAAAGGATAGGTATAAAAAATTTCAGAGGAGAAAAGCAGTATGTGAAATTCAATATAAACCTTAGAAGAGTAAGAACTTACTTGAGATCATTTTTAGTTATATAAACTGAAAACGATCACAATTTTGCATATCATTATTTCTTTTTAATTGAATGATAGTGGGATAAAGAATAATTTCTAATTGAAATCAGAAAGGTAGGCCTAAAATTTATTAAAAATTAGGAAGTAATAATTTCATATAAAATACTCAAAGAAATACAGTGAATTTTCTTTAAGAAAGACTGAATATTTCAAATTTATTGAGATGATAAATTATTGTTTTTAAACTGGAAAACATTTAACAGGAACTCTTTTATATTTTCTTTTTTTTAAATGCTGTAAGGTTAGAGTTTAATTTTTATTCTTGGATTGTGCAAAGAAGCTTTTGACCTTGGTTGCCAATCCACAGAATTTATGTAACTTGCCAAGTAGAATAATGACTGCCATTCAAATTGTAAGGCTGAGGTTCTTCTATTTGATTGCAGTATTTTCAGAGAGAAAGAAACATTCAACCATTGGAGGTTCAGTGTTCTAAATGTGACCTTCAATGAGATGGGTTTCATTCAATTTCAGTGCACAGGGTCTTTCGCTTGCTAGATTTAGGAAGATTTGCAAAAAAAAATTAAAGAAAGGGTTTTAATTATGAAGTAATTGAAAACAGTTCTTAAAAATTGTTAATATACAAAGCTCTTAAAATAATACAATAGAAAACCATGGAGAAATGTCTGTTCCATATTGAATAGATTTGTCTAAATTAAGACAAATGAAGAAATAATTCTTTGTTGTTGTATTCTTTTATTTAATTAACTATGACCCTGTCTGACTTTATGTTTAGTACTTTTGATTCTGTGCTAAAGTGCATGAAACATACATGAAAATGATGAATAATTTTTGTGGTATCATGTCCAAATCAGCAATTCCCAAAGCCAGACAACATATTCTCGTTTCTCTTGGAGTTCTCCTCCAAATAAAATTGAAAGTAATGAAAGCTAAAAGCTTTCAAGGGCTGGGAATGTACCTCAATAGTAAAGTGTCTGCCTAGCATGTGCAAAGCCCTGGGTTCCATCCCCAGAACTGCCAAAACAAAAGAAAACAAAACAAACAAAATCAAAAACAAAAATCCCTGAAACAACAAAATGAAAGATGTTCTGAAAAGGTTTTGGTTGATTGCAAAGATGTTTGAAGGTTGAGAAGGAGAGTTGATGGGTACTGTGAATAGCATTTTGAATTGTGAATTATCAGAAAGATATACAAAGCAATTTAGATATAGGCAACAGACTGAGAAAATAGGAGAGCTATAGCCAAATCTTCATGTCCTCCATTGAGCTTTTGGGAATATTTAACCTTTCACTGTCTGAGGTAGGTGTTGTAGGGAGAATGATTTAGCTATGACATTTACTGCTCAATTGATCAGCTGAGTTCATTTGGAAGACATGACTGACTTGGTGGCTATTGACAGTTTACTATAAGTAGCAGAAAGAATCTATCCATCTGAAGATATATACATCACAGAGACTATACATCAGTTAGAGTTGGTTAGGCTACTCCCAGGCTCCTCATCTCAGAGTCCTAAAATGAGTCTACCATGGCTACTTGGATTAGGAGTGATGAGCTGTTAAGTTTATACAGACAGAGTAAATCAGCAGCAGCAGAACTCAAGTGGCAGGTGGTAATGGGTGCACTTTTCTCCTGGTGAAGCCTGACATTTTGCTTCACTCTAATACTCATCAGTAGGGTAAAAAAAAAAAAAAAATCCAAAGTTTCGTTTGCCTAAAATATGTTAGGGAGAAAATGGAAATATAATGGCAATGATTCTGGGAACTTGTTTAGGATCATCATCATATATGACCTTTAGGATTCCAAGACAAGATATATTATATCATTTGCCTTTTAACAGTTAGGTTTTCTTACCATGAGGTAAGCGTTTCCTCAATGATTTTGAGGTTTGTCAGTGATGATTTTGTTCAATGGACCTAGCGGAAAGCAGATTTTAGTTCTAACTCACTCCCCACACTTATACTAACTCCTTTTGTAATCAATGTGAACTCTGCACAGACTATAGACATCTCAGATGGTTAAGGAAGTAAAGCAACTCAGATCTTTACTAGAACAAAGTATGCATACAGCCCCAGGTTAGTTTGTAGCATACACAATAAAAATATATCAACCCATCTTAACTTTCTTACATCAAAAGAAAAAAAAACAAGCAGCAAACAAACACATTGTTTACAGTTCAGCAAATTCCTCACTTTACCTCACAAATGACATTCATTTGACTCTGACGTTTGCAAGACAATTTGAACATGCTTGTAAGAGTCTGCTTCCCATGTATTCTCCTTAAGTGGTGTCTCTGTGCATTTTTACATCTGAACTGCAGCAATTTCCCCTTCTCTGTGTTTTTGAGGAGAAATAAATTTGAAGCTTAAAACATCAGTTTTTGGAGGCTTACCACATACTAGACAGTTTGATTGAAGTCGTGAAATTATATTCTTTAGTTGCTAGCAAATGGCATTTCTGTCCTAATAATCCTAACTTGTCAATTAGGGTTAGTAGTTGTCTGATGTGAAGATATATTCAAGTTGAATTAATTTGATTCCACCTTGCTATATAAGTTCAAATATTTATCATATAGAGCCAGCTATACATATATAATCTGTACTGCAGTTCCTTCTGTTTTCTTCTATCTTAAATCATCTATTAAACACGTCAACTTGTCAGTGTTTTATTTCAATTAATTTTGTTTAAAATCTTTAAAAAAAAAAGGGCAGTCTTTTTCAGTAAATGAAAAGGATATAATGACTGAATATACCAATGAACTAGTTGCTTTCTTGCAAAATCAAAATTTAAAAAAAGAGTAAAGTTATATAATATCCAATTAAAACTAGAATCTTCTTGTGAGATTGGGGCCTGCTGCCCTGGCTAAGGTCACAGCTCTTTTCAGCTCAGCAGCAAAGGGTTCCCAATTCACTCTGAGTTCTTTGTCTCGTAAGTGTGATAAATGCAATTCATGGACAACAGAGGATGAGGATATAGACAAGAAGTTTATTAAGAGAAAGCGCCCACATGAGATAGGGAGGGGGTCCTGAGTGGGTGAATTCTACGTCTGTGGTTTTTAACCTAGTTTTTAACTAATTGGGCAGAAAGCAGCATTTTGGTTGGCCTTGCCCACAAATTTCTGATCAGACCATGGTCTAAACTGTGCTCATTCAGATTTTTCCCTCCTTTCCTTTTCCCCACCCTCCTGGGTTCTAGGGGGTGTTGCTAGGGAAGTGGGTTGTTAAGAGGGGGATGGTGTCACCACTCGTGTTTGTTAGCAGCCCAGGTTATGATGAAAGTCTACAGTTTGGAGGTCTGTAGTCTTACATAAAGCTACCTGATATCAGCTAATTACCTACCTGTTCTTTCATTCTCTTCTCTGAAGAAGTAAACCTAACCACTATTAGGAAAAAGGAGCAATGACCACTCTTGGGCTGCTTCAAGCTAAAAAGTAGCATTGCTAGGGGACAGGAGACCATCTAAGAGACCCTGGTAGATGGGTCTTTATTTGTGGCTTTCATTTTTTTTAAACTTAAATTTAAGAGGTGACAAGGGAAATTTAGTTGGGAGGAAATCAGATGATGAGTTGCCAGGACCAGGACTAGGACCAGGAGACACCCAATTTGTTTGTTTTTTACTAAAAGACAAATCAGTAAAAACCATTCCTTAAAGTAAAAACTGTTTTTTATATGTGGATAAAGCTAGTAGGATCTTTAAGTAGAATCATAAGAGCATCATGGTAATATATAAAGTCTATAGATTTAGCATAGTGAAAATATCTGTCATTTATAGTAACAGTATAGTACACTGATAGCTGCTATAAACATGACAACAGGTATCTACCTGTTGTCTAAGATAGTAATGGTCAGAGTTTAGTGGAGTTAGCCTTTGAGTTATATCATTTGTAATTTAATAAGCTGGAGACAAGAGGAAACAAACTTGGTTAAAACATTAATATAAGGCTTAATACAGTGCATCTGGACTTTTCCTGGAGCTATAGAAATGACAGAAAGGCCAGGGAAGTTCCTGTTCAGTTGGAAGAAAGGCATAAGCATTAGTCAGTCATGCCTATGAATCACTCCTTTTCAACCTCTTGGCTTTAATTGCTTTTGGATGGGCAGGGCACAGGGACCTGACAGTTTTTAATCTCTCCTGCTGTCTGATCTGAATAGTTTGGTCTTTTTAAAACTGTTTTTGAAAGATCCCTCATCACTGGGATAACTTTGTCCCAGTCAGACTTTCCTCAATGTCAGGGTAAGATGCCATGGTTGGTTTAATTTGGTCCCACATTGGAGGGAAGAGACAAGTAGGTCAGGTGGGAGTTAGTAGTACTCTTAAGACACTTTGGTCCAAATTTAAGCAACAAAGAGGTTTAGAAGAACTGGTCCCTCGGCTGTGCTTAGCTGAAGTGCATTAAGTTTAATTTTGGCTGCCTTATAGGATATGTCTTCATATCTTAAAAAAATGATCCTTAGTTTAGTTTGTTAGATAGAAGTTGTACTTCTATAGAATGTCAACAGACAAAAGTTAAATGTTTTATGAGGAACAAAACTAATTAGAACAAATATTCAACTTCAGAGTTTCTGGTCTGATATGAAGGTCCTTGATCCATTTTTTTGAGTTGATACTATATAGGGTGATAAACATGGATCTAGTTTCAGTTTTTTCCAGGAAGATAACCACTTTTCCCAGTGACATTTGTTGAAGAGGCTGTCTTTTCACCATCATATGTTTTTGGTGCCTTTGTCAAAAATAAGGTGGGCATAGCTGTGCGGATTCATATCTGGGTCCTCTATTCTGTACAACTGGTCATGTCTGTTTTTGTGCCAGTACCATGCTGTTTTTATTGCTATTGCTTTGTAATATAGTTGGAAGTTGGGTATTGTGATACCTGCAGCAATGCTCTTTTTGCTGAGTATTGCCTTGGCTATTCACAGTCAAAGTTCATTTCCAAATGAACTTTAGGGTAGATTTTTCAATCTCTGTGATGAATGTCATTGGGATTTTGAAGGGAATTGCATTAAACATGTGGATTGCTTTTAGTAGTATAGCCATTATTACTATGTTGATTCTTCCAATCCATGAGCATGGGAGATCTCTCCACTTTCTATAGTCTTCCTCAATCTCTTTCTTCAGGGGTTTATAGTTCTCCTTGTAGAGATCATTCACATCCTTTGTTAAGTTTACTCCTAGGTATTTGATTTTTTTTGAGGGTATTGTAAATGGATTTTTTTCCATATATCTCAGTTTGTTCATTGTTGGTGTATAGAAAAGCTAATGATTTTTGTAAGTTGATTTTGTATCCTGCCACCTTGCTGAAGCTGTTTATGGTATCTAGGAGTTTTTTAGTAGAGTTTTTTGGGTCTTTAAGATATAGGACTATGTTGTCTGCAGATAAGGATATTTTGACAGATTCCTTACCTATTTGTATTCCTTTTATTTCTTCTTCTTGCCTAATTGCTCTGGCTAGGAATTCCAGTACTATGTTGAATAGGAGTGGGGACAGTGGGCACCCTTGTCTCATTCCTGATTTTAGGGGAAATGGTTTCAGTTTTTCTCCATTAAGTATGATGTTGATATTGATTTGTCATATATATCCTCTACAATGTTGAGGTACTTTCCTTGTATTCCTAGTTTTCTTAGAGCTTTTATCATGAAGTAGTGTTGAATCTTGTCAAAGGCTTTTTCTGCATCTATTGAGATGATCAAGTGGTTTTTATCTTTACTTCTATTAATGTGGTGTATTACATTTATAGATTTGTGTATGTTGAACAACCCCTGCATCCCTGGGATAAAGTCCATTTGGTCGTGGTGAATGATCTTTTTGATGTGTTGTTGAATTCGGTTTGCCATTATTTTATTGAGAATTTTTGCATTGATGTTCATTAAGGAGATTGGTCTGTAGTTCTCCTTTTTGGAGGTATCTTTGTCTGGTTTTGGGATGAATGTAATACTGGCTTCATAGAATGAATTAGGCAGTGTTCCTTCCCTTTCTATTTCATGGAATAGTTTAGTTCATCTTTAAAGGTCTGATAAAATTCAGCAGAGAATCCATCAGGTCCTGGACTTTTCTTTTTTGGGAGACTATTGTTGCTTCAATTTCATTTTGTGTTGTAGATCTATTCAAGTGATTAATATCCTCTTGGTTCAATTTTGGATGTCATAAGTATCTCGAAACTTGTCCATTTCTTCAAGATTTTTAAATTTATTGGAATATAGTTTATCAAAGTAGTTTCTGGTGATTCCCTGAATGTCTGTGGTATTCTGTGGTATCTCCCCTTTTTCATTTCTGATTTTACTGATTTGGGTTTTTTTCTCTCCTCATTTAGTCAAATTCATCAGGAGTCTTTCAATCTTGTTAATTTTTTCAAAGAACCAGGTTTTTGTTTCATTGATTCTTTGTATTTTTTTTTCTATTTCATTAATTTCGGCCCTCATTTTTATTTCTTTCCTTCTGCTTGTTTTTTGTTTTGCTTGTTCTTGTTTTTTCTAGGAGTTTGAGATGTAGCATTAGGTCATTGATTTAAGATCTTTCTGTTCTTTTAATATATGCACTCATGGCTATAAACTTTCCTCTCAGGTCTGCCTTTGCTGTGTCCCATAGCATAGGTCATGTTTTCATTTTCATTAACTTCTAGGAAACTTTTAATTTCCTCTTTTATTTCATCAATGACCCATTGTTCATTAAGCAACGAGTTATTCAGTTTCCAGCTGTTTGCATGTTTTTTGTTTTTATTTTGTTGTTGAGTTCTAGTTTTATTGCATTGTGATCAGATAGCCTGCATGGTATAATTTCTGTTTTCTTATATTTGCTGAGGCTTGCTTTGTGCCCTGGGATATGATCTGTTTTGGAGAGGGTTCCATGGGCTGCTGAGAAGAATGTATATTGTGTAGAAGTTGGATGAAATGTTCTGTAGATGTCAGTTAGGTCCATTTGATCTATGGTGTGGTTTAGTTCTAGAATTTCTTTATTGATTTTTTTATTTGGATGACCTATCTATTGGCAATAGGGGGGCATTAAAGTCTCCCACTACCACTGTGTTGGCATCTATATATGCTTTTAGGTCCTTCAGAGTATGTTTGATGAAATTGGGTGCATTGACATTGGGTGCATATAAGTTGATAATTGTTATTTCCTGTTAGTGTATTTCTCCTTGTACTATTATGGAGTGTCCTTCTTTATCTTATTTGATCAATGTAGGTTTGAAGTCTACTTTGTCTGAAATAAGTATTGCTACTCCTGCCTGGCCATTGGCTTGGTGAATCTTCTTCCAGTCTTTTACCCTAAGCCAGTACTTGTTTTTGTCAATGAGATGGGTCTCCTGTAAGCAACAGATTGTTGGTTCTTCCTTTTTAATCCAGTTTGCCAAATGGTGTCTTTTGACGGGAGAGTTAAGTCCATTAACATTCAGTGTTAGCATTTATTGATAGGTAAGTGGTGATTCTTGTCATTTAGTTGGAGCTGAAGCAATGTTACTCTCTACTTTCTTGTCTTTTGTTCTCCTGTGGTTTGGTACTGCCTGTCCTTTCATGGTTTTGTTGCTTTCATTTTCTGTGTGCAGAATTCCTTGAAGAATATTTTGTAGTGGTGGCTTGGTGGTCAGATATTATTTTAGTTTCTGCTTATCGTGGAAGGCTTTTATTGCTCCATCTATTTTGAATGATAGTTTTGCTGGGTAGAGTATCCTAGGGTTGAAGTTATTTTCATTCAGTGCCCAGAAGACCTCACTCCATGCTCTTCTTGCTTTTAAGTTTTCCGTTGAGAAATCTGCTGTGATTTTGATGGGTTTACCTTTGTATATTATTTATTTTTTCTCTCTTACATCCTTCAATATTCTTTCTCTATTCTCTGTGCTTGTTGTTTTAATGATAATATGTCGTGGGGGTAGTTCTATTTTGGTCAAGTCTGTTTGGTGTCTGGGAGGCTTCCTGTACCTGAATTGGCATAACTTTCTCTACATTTGGGAAATTATCTATTATTATTTTATTGAATATATTATGAATCCTTTTTGCTCAAACCCTTCTTCTCTTTCAATGCCCATGATTCTCAGGTTTGGTCTTTTGATGGAGTTTGTGAGTTCTTGCTCAAGACCTTCCTTTCGCAGGTCTTGAGTTGTTTGACTAGTAGTGCTTTAATTTTTCCTTTAATTTCTATTTTATCTTCAAGTTCTGAGATTCTGTCTTCTGTTCTAGTCTCTTGGAGTGGCCTTCCATTGTGTTTTGTATTTCTGTTTCATTTTTTTTTCTGAGATTTTCCATATCATGGGGCACTTCCTCTTTAAAATTGTCTATTTTCATTTTTAATTAATTTATCTCCCTATTTTTGGTGTTCTCTGTTTCACTTTGGTGTTTATTTAGGGATCTTATGAATTCATTTATTTGTTTCTGTGTCTTCTTGTTTTCTTTATTTTTGGTGTTTTGAAACTTCTTGATGCCTCTTGTATGTTTTGGTTAACCATGTCTAATAATATCTCCATGAAATTCTCAGTGATTACTTGCAGGATTTCTTCTTTGACAGTGTTCTTGTGGGCATTGTTGTGCTCCTTGGCGTCATTCATCTTTGTTTTGTTGGAGTCTGGATCAGGATATCTGTTTTCTTCATTTCCCTCTGAATCCTGTATTAAATTATTTTTGGGGGGAGAATGGTTTCCATCCCTTTTTCATCTTCCCATTGCTCCACTTGATACTGTGTAGCTATGTTCTTGAGAAGGTAGTTGGTGGTTCCAATCACCTGTTTTCTTTCCCTTGGTTTAATTTTGTTTTGTGGCTATATTGGGTTTTTAGCTAAGTGTGTGTGTCCTATTTTTGTCCCTGGTCTGGGTGTAATTTAGTATTAACTAATTCACAATCATAAAACTCCAGGTTCAAGAACAATAGAATTTCAGTCTTAGTTTAAGGTCTGGTGTTACTCCTCCAGCATCCAGTCCTGGTGTTTGTATTTAAGCAGAAACTCCGTTGTTGTCTCACCTGGTGGTTGGCCTGTGGGTAGTGTTTTTTTTCTTCTGTCTTTCAGTGGCAGCTGCTTGATCAGCTCCTCCTCCAGTGAGGTGTGGCAGCCTAAGCCTGCATGCTGTCCTCAGGTTCAGGAGATCAGCTCTGCAGTCCATAAGCTGTCCTGCTTTGAAGTTGGCTTTTCTCTGTGCTTGTTTAATGGGGGCTTGTTTCTTTGCCTTGCCTCATTTCCCTGGGGCAATGTCAGTGATCCATCAGCCGGCCCCTCACTGTCAGCGTGTTGTGATGGTTTGCTGTTTGTTCCTCAACTCTGCAGAGTCATCTGACTTTGGATGCTGTTCACTGGCCCAGGATATGAAGCCTGCAGTCTGCTACCTGCCCTACTTCAGGCAGTGGCTTATCACCCGCCCATTGTTGGCCTTCCTGCCTTTTATTCATTTGTTTACTGACGGTTCTGTGGCGATCAACTCTTTGTCCCTCCCCCCTTCTCTGGTGTGCTTTCATCAACTCCGCCCCTCTGCTGTGTGCTGGTTTTCAGTTCATTGTTTATTGTTCAGTTCTTTTTTTTTGTGGGGTGGTCAGTCTGCCCAGAGGGCTATGCTGATTTATCCCAGGTGTGGCTGGGGGAATACTGCATGATGCTTGGTGCTCAACTGTTTGGTCTGCCAAATGTCTCCCATGCAGGTTTGGAGCTGGTGGCTGGTGGTGGTGAGAGCACACCTGTTCTCTCAGTGTAACATGGTGTGGAGAAGCCTTCCACGGGCTAGAGGTTCAGGGTGTTGAAGTTTTGACTCTCCTTGGTGTCTCACCCCTGCCAAGCATGGCTCCGATGTCTCAGCAAGTTCCCTCATTCACGGAACTCATGCTGTCTGTCTCTGAGCCCCAGTCACCATCTTGGATTCTCCTGAAATAGTCTATTTGCTCTTTTGGTGTTTAATTTTTTGAGTCCTTTATATATTCTAGATATTAATCCCTGTCAGACAAGTAGTTGGTAAAGATTTTTTCTCATTCTGTGGACTGTCTCTTCACTCTGGTAATTGTTTCCTTTGCTATATAGAAGCTTTTTAATTTGATGAAATTCCATTTGTCAACTCTTGTTATTATATCCTGAGCTACTGGAGTCCTGTTTAGAAAGACCTTGGTTAATGCTTGTATCTTGGAGTTTTTCCCGTGTTTTCATCGAGTAGGTTCTCTCTAGTAGTAGGTTTAGGTCTTATATTAAAGTCTTTGATCCACTTTGAATTGAATTTTGTACATAGATGTGAGATCTAGTTTCACTTTTCTATTTATGGATATCCAGTTTATAAAATTGTTTTCTAAAACTGTTTCATTTGTATGTTCACCAGCATAATAGGAGGGTTCCAATTTCCCAACATGGTTTCCAACACTTGATATCACCAATCTTTCTGATTAAGGTTATTAGTGATCAATGGTTGTTAATTTGTATTTTCTATGCAGTTACTAATGATGGTGTCTTTTATGTTTCCTTGCTGTAAAGTCTATTTAAATTTTTTGCACATTTATGGTTTTTTTAAAGGTTATTTCCTCATTTTGAATTGCAAGTGTTTTTCTTTCTTATATAATCTGGATTTGATTTGCAATTATTTTCTCACAGTCTGTAGCTTAACTTTTCACTTAAAGATTAAGAATTTTAAATTTTGATGAGGTTATAACATTGTAAATTTAAATTCTTTCTGTCATGGATCATGTTTTTGGTGCTACATCTGTAACATTTTTGCTTCCTTAAGTTTCATAGTTTGGTCTTGCATTTATTTTGAGTTAATTTGGTTTGTGGTATGTGTGGGGAGCATGAGGTAATAGTTTCAGTTCATTTATTTTGCATGTGAATGTCCTTTTGCTTTTTTGATATTTCCCAGCTTAACGATATTCTGCATTTTAACCCACAAATAAGGAACATTTCTCCAGTTTTAGATCTTTAATTTTTCTCTATGAAAAAATTATGTTTTACAGTTTTCAGGGTTCAATCTTGCACTTCTGTTCAATTTATCCCTAAATACTTCATTTTTTGATGCTAGGCGAATTGTTTCCTTAGTTGTATTTGTAATTGTCTTATTTTTTTTTGGTGGTACTGAGGTTTCAACTCAAGGCCTTGTGCTTGTTAGGCAGGTACTATACCACTTGAGCCATGCCCCAACTTTTTTTGTTGTAATTAGTTTTCAGAAAGGGCTTCATGTTTCCTGGGGCTGGCTTTGGACCCTATCCTTCTTCTACTCATGTCTTCTGCATAGGAATGCATTACTATGCCTGGCTCACTCCCCGCTCTTATTTTGTCCATAGGGTATGTAAGGGTGCAGCCTGATTATTTTTATTACCAATTCCCTACTAAACCTCATTTAGGGTCTCATGTTTTGGCATGGGGCTGGCCTCAGACTATGATTCTCTTACTTATTCCTCCCACATGTTTGGGATCACGGTCCTATACCACCATGTTCCTCTTATTGATTGAGACTGAGTCTCACTAATTTTTTGCCTGGGTTGGTCTCAAATTACTATCCTATCCTAGCTAGGATGACAGGCATGGGTCACTAAGCCTACTTCATCTAATTTTAAATTTATAGATTCCTTGGAGTTTTCTACCTAAACAATCATGTTCTGTGCAACCTATTGAGAGTAGACTATATTGCCGTGCTCCTAAACTTAAGGGCATTGCTTTTAGATTCTCACCAGTAAGTGTGATGACAGCTATAAACTTTGTTTTAATATACATTTTCTTTCTCATGTTAAAGAATTTCCCTCCTATTATTAGTTTATTGAAAGTTTCTTCTCTTGAAAAGGTGTTTGGCTTTGTCAAGTGTCTTTTCTGCATTGATTGAAAGGATCTTGTGGTTTTTGTCTTGACATCTCTTAATATGGGTTATTACATGAATTGATTTTTGAGTGGTAAACCAACCTTCCATTTCTGGGAAAATTCTTACTTGGTCAGGGTGTGCATTTCTTTTCATATGTGGATGGACTCAGTGTTCTAATGTTGTATGAATGATTTGGGTGCTTATATTCATACAAGATATTGGTGTATAATTTTCATTTTTTAAAAAAATGTCTTGGGCTAGCTTTGTTATTAGGGAAATGCTGTTTTGGTAAAATGAGTTGGGAAACTTTTTCTTCTTCTTTCTCTAAGTTCTGAAAACATTTGTTGTAGAATTAGCAGCATTTTTCCCTTAATTACTTGATACTGAATAAGTTTCTTTCTGAACTATTTTAAATTGCTAATTTGATTTCTTTTTCTGAAATACATTTATATATTTTTTTCATTTTTTTACATATACAAATATTTTAATATGATAGTGATGCAGTCAGGGAATCCAGGATTTATTAAGAACCTACCAGTGGCTCATGCCTGTAATCCCAGTTACTTGGTAGGCTGAGATTGGGAGGATTAAATGGACTGGAGGTGTGGCTGAAGTGGTAGGGTGCCTGCTTTGCAAGCACAGAGCCCTGAATTCAAACCCAGATCCCACAAAATAAATAAATAAATATGAATCCCTCTCTCCAAAAAACCCCCAATCTACTGTGCACTTGGCACTTGGCTTATACACTGCTGAAAATACTCTGAACAAAACACATGGGAAAAAACCTCAAAAACTCATTGAGTGTAGCTCAGAGGCAAATCCATTGTGTCGCAAAGCCTGGATTTGATCCTCAGCAAACTCCCCCTACCAATAAAAAAACAAAACAAAACACTGCCTTAAATATAGTGTAGTGGGGTACAGGCAATAGACATTTTATCTAAAGAAAACATGATTTTGATCTAGAGTCTAAGGAGAAACACTGTTTTACTTTTGCATTGTACTTTGTCTGGGGATGCTTCCAGTGGAACAAGCAACAAGAGGAAAAAGGGAATTAGTATTGTGATTCATAAAAGCAAGTGGAGGTACTATACTTTTCCATGATATCAAATTTTTCCTATATTCAAAATCAGAAGCATCAATAAATGTTCAAAAACCTCATTTTCTGTAAGAATATTGGACTTCCTAACCTTCTTCATAGATACTACTTTTGTCATCATTTCCCTTTTGTGATTAGCATAAGAACCAAAAAAGAAAAAAGAAAAAGAAACTTCTCACTGTTCTTTGTGCATATTCGGGTAAGGATAAGATGAAAAGATTTTTTTTTTCAAGCAAATGGAAACATGGGAGGAAAACACATTTTATTGCTCATCTAGGATTTGTAAGTCAGTGAGTGTCCCTTAGAGAATTTTCCCAATACTCGGGGAAAAAAAGACTTAGATCTCTAAACTATGCAGACGTAAAATGCAGCCTTAAACGTCCTTCTCTGAAAAACTAATCTGTAATCTGATGAGTAAATATAAGGATTCCCTTTCAGGATATCAATCAGCAAGGCACATGGAAGCCACTTTTTCTCTTGTTGTAGACCTATCAACACCAATCCACCCACCTTCAGAGACTTTCGCCTTGTGATATTCTTTTTTTAAAATTTATTTAGAGAACTGGTAGAGTGGCTCAAGTGATAAAATTTATTTAGAGAAGAGATCTCGCTATGTAGTGCAGACGGGCCAACAACTTCAACCCTCCTGCGCAACTGGGACTGCAGCATGCCCCACGTTGTAATATTCTAATGCCTGCAAACCTGAAGGTACAGCACATTTTTAAAACCAAAATATGTTTTCCAGAACTGACTATATAGTTTACAAAGTGATGTAAATTTATGACTGTGCAACAATGTTTTGCATAAACCCTAGCTCACCTCTTTTGTGCCAAACACTGTTAGGAACTGGGGCTCCTACATGAAGAAAAAGAGGTTTTTGCATTTGTCAAGTCTTTTTTGGCAAGTTTTAAACATTTTTACTAGCATGTATCAGTTGTATGGGGGGGTGTCATTGTGACAATTAAGTATGTACCTTTATTAGATTCCCCCTCCCTGCATTAATTAATGCACAAGCTAGAGTTCTTACAAAAGAGACTTCCCCAAGATGAAGAAAGTTCACAAAATGAATGACCTTAAAACACTGACAGCTGCTCTTCCCCAACAGTTTTTTTCCTATCATATACTCTGAGCCTTTCCGTGGTGTTAAAATTTTAAAAAATCAAATGACAGTCTAGTCAGCCAGCCCTTGCACAGCTCTTGCGGATCCCGCAGTGAGCACTCTGGAAAATAGAGGGGTCGAGGGGAGGCCACCAGCCAGGATGTTCAGGAGGAGGCACGCTGGCAAACTGGCCTCACCTGAGACCAGAGAACTCAGCAAACTTCCTTCCCGCAGACGGACTGCGAGGGCCAGGGAGCTGCGGGAAGGGCCTGCAGCACTCGGGCTGCTCAAGACCCGAGTCTTCCTGAGCCGGACTCCAGCCCGCCACCCTGGTCGGCGTCGCGCCTTCGGGATACGAACTCCTGCCACTCACCTTCTTTTGCACGTGGGCATTGCTGAGGGCCATGGCCAAAGCGAAGGTAGGCCAGTGGGCTCCTGACCAGAGCTTAGGATGAAAGAGGAGGCGAAGAAAATGGAAGAGGAAAACCCCTTTTCATTTGTTTTTGATAAAGTTTTAATAACCCCTTTAATTTTTTCCTACTTCATCTAAATTATCTAACTTGTTGGCATAAAATGTGTGTTGTAGGGACGGTCTTTATCTCTCTCCCTCCCTCTCTTCTTCCCTTCCTCCCTCCTCCTGTTTTTTCTTTCAGCACTTTTCATCTGCTCTTTCTCCTTTGCTCCCCAATTTAGTCAAGATTTATCATGCTTTTTGAACTTTGCAAAGCACTCACTTTTGGTTAACTGATCTCCTCCATTGTTTTATACTCTGATCTTATTTTCTTATTTCTACTCACTTTGTACATCACTTAATTTTCTTTTTTAACTTCTCAAAATAGACTCTTTGATAATTTTATTTTAGATTCTTCTTCCTTTCTAATATAAATTTTTTAAATTGTAAGTCTTCTCTAGGCACCCATCTATTCAATTTTATAGGTTGTGTTTTTGCTTTCACTTATTTTGTGACCTTTTCAAATCTCAGTTTTGACAACTTTCTGACCTGTTGGTTATTTAAAAGTGTGTTCTTTATTTTGCAAATATTTAGGTGTTTTCCTGTATTCCTCATTTTGGTTGGTTTCTAATTTAAACATGTTGTAGTTTGGTACATATGCTTTGCATCATTTCAGACTTTTAATTATAGCCCAGAATTCAGTGTGGCCATATGTGCCCACATAGGTAGTCTATCTTTTATTGACTTATTTAAAAATATTATTATTATTAATGCATATTAGTTGTACATATTAATGGGTTTCACTGTGACATTTTCGTTTATCATGCTTTGGCCATATCTACTCTCCCAACTACCCTCCTCTTCCCTTCTCTATCCCTCTCCTTGATACCTTCTCCTTCCATTGTATCCCTTTACTTCTTTCAAGTCATCTTTTAAAAAATTCTAAGCTGAGTATCAGTAGCTCATACCTGTAATCCTAGCTACTTTGGGAGGTAGAGATCAGGAGGATTATGGTTCAAGGACAGCCCATACCCAAATTCAAAAATACCCAACACAAAAAAGAGCTGGCCAAGTGACTCAAAAAATTCTAGCTTCTACATATGAGAGGAGACTTGAGATATTTGTCTTTCTGTGCCTGACTTCTTTCACTTAACATAATGACTCCTAGTTGCACCCATTTCCTTGCAAATGACATGATTTTGTTCTTCTTTATTGCTAAATAAAACTCTACTATATGCACACGCCATATTTTCTTTATCCATTCATCTGTTGATAGGTACCTAGACTGACTATATTCTGGTTATTTTGAATAAAATGAGTTTGCAGATATCTCTATTATATGTGAAGTTCATTTCCTTTGGATATATAGATCCAAGAGTGGTATAATGGATCATACTAGGCTTTTGTTTGTTTGATTTCAGTACTGGGGTTTGAACTCATGGCCTAACATTTTCTAGGCAGGCATTCTACCACTTAAGCCATGTCATCAGTCCATACTTTTAAGGAACTTTATGCTGTTTTCTGTAGTGGCTATACTAATTGCATACCCACCATACTGATTGCATACTGAAATCAGGTATTGTCCTGATAGCATTACTCTTTTGGGTCATGATTGATATCCCTATTCTGAGTGTTTCGTGCTTCCATATGACTTTCAGGATTGTTTTTCTAATTTTGTGAAGAATGTTGTTGGTGTTTTCATAGTAATGTATTAACTTATACAATTAATCTATAGATAGTTTTTGGTAATATGTTCATTTTACTCATATTAATTTTCCTTATCCATGATCATGGGAGGTCTTTCTATCTTGTAGTTTGCTCAATTTTTTCTACAATGTCTTTCAAATTGTATTGCAGAGGTCTTTCACATCCTTAGTTAGATTTATTTCTAGGTATTTTATTAAGTTTTATTAGTTTTTGAGACTATCATTACTAGAATTGTTTTCCTGTTTTTTTTCTTAGTATGTTTGTTATTAGAATGTAGAAAAGCTACTGGTTTTCATATGTTGATTTTGTAACCTGCTACTTTGAGAAATGGTTCATCAGTTGCAAGAGTCCTTTAATGGAGTCTTTGGCTTTCCAGGTGCAGAGCCATATTATCTGCAAATGCCTGTAATTTTACTTCTTCCTTTCCTGTTTCTATCCCTTTCCTTTCTTTCTCTTGCTTATTGCTCCGGTTAAAACTTAAAGTACTATATTGAACTAGAGTGGTGAGAGTTGGAACCCTTGTCCCTATCCTGGTTTTAGAGAAAATACTTTCAGCTTCCCCTATTCTGGATGATATTGGTTTTGGGTTTGCTATATATAGCCTTTATTGTATTGAGGTATGATCTGTCTATCCCTAGTTTATTCAGGATTTTTATCATGAATGGATATTGAATTTCGTCCATTATAGTGAAATTTTCATTTTGGTTATATAAATTGTTAAATATAAAATTTCCATTTGTTTCTTTTTATAGTTTCAACTTCTCTATTGAGAGTTCTGTCTGCTGATTCATTGTCACTGTATTTTTTTAAATTGCTTTGAAGTATCTGCTAAAAACAACATCTGGACCCATTCAATTCAATTCCCAATGATATGGTTCATATTTTCTTGTTTCTTTTCATGATTCATTTTTTTCATAAAACTGGATATTTTAGGTAATGTGTTAGGAAAACTCTGGACTTCTTTTTGTTCTTCAAAAAATTTCTTTTTCTTAGTAATTTTCCTTGATTTATATTGTGAAATCTGATTCCCTTCATGGTTTAAAATTAAATTATTTTACCTTGCCTGCATGGCTTTTAAGTTAATTGCTCAATTTTTCAATTTATTTGAGAGAAATTGATGTGAAGAAGGAAAGATTCATTTTGGCTCACAGTTTCAGTTCATGGTCAATGGCCCTATTGTTGTGGAGTTGACTGAGTCAGAATAGCATGGCAGAGAGTGCATGGTAAAGCAAAATCGCTTATCTCATGGAGGCCAAGATGCAGAGAAACAGATAGGAAGGGGCCAAGGATGGGCTATACCTTTCAAAGACATGACCCCAGTGACCTTCTTTATCCAACCAGGCCCTCCCTTCTAATAGCCCAGAAAGCTATGAACTCATCAATGTGTTAATCCATTGATTAGGTTACTATCCTCATGATCCCATCACCTCTAACAGTGCTATCAACACATGGGTTTTTGGGGCCTTTTTGTTTCTAAACTATATGAAACCCGAATCACTGACAGCTGTTTTTTAGATCCCAGTGCACCCCTAGGATCTCTCCAGGAGGAGGTTTTTGAGGACAGACTACTCTTCCTAGGTACTCTCCTGTTCTTTTCAATAACACACCAGATTTGAAGACAAATCTGGGCTTGGATTGTACTCTTGTATTGTACACAAACAGTGTCCAATACACAAACAGTGATAATACACAAACAGCCAACTCTTACAAAATCTAGACCTGGTGCCATTCAGTAGTGAAATAGCAAGTGAAAAAAATATCCTGTGTTCTTAGACTTGAATAATCAATATTGTTAAAGCAATCTTCATAGGCATATCTGTATTGCTATCCAGAATATATAAGAAATTCTGAAAACTCAATCGCAAGAGACAAATGAATCATGTAAAAGAAAGCAATAGATCTAAACAGACATTTTCAAAAGAAGACATAAAAATAGCCAAATGTACATAAAAGAGTGCTCAACATTATTAATCATCAGAGAAATGAAATAAAAATCATAATGAGATATCTCATCCCAGTAAGAATGACTGTTATCTAACAGACTAAAGACAATGCATGCTAGTGAGGATGTGGAGACAAGGGAATGCTTGCATGCTATTGGTGGGAATGTGAATTAGTATAGCCATATGGAAACAGTATGGAGATTCCTCCAAAAGTTAAAATAGAACTGCTATTTGACATAGCAAGTCCACTACTGGCTATATATCCAAAGGAAATGAAACGAGTTTATTGAAGAGACATCTACACTCCCATGTTCATTGCAACACTATTCACAAAAGCCAAGAAATGGAAACAACTTTAAATGTCCATCAGCTGATAAAGGGATAAGGAAAATGTGGTACATACACACAACAGAATATTATTCTGCCATTAGAAACAAAATCCTGTCATTTGTGGCAATGTGGATGGAACTGGCAATCATTCTTAACTAAAATACGCCAAGCACAGAAACACAAGTACTACATGATCTCACTCATATGTGGACTATAAAAAGGTTGCTCTCATACAAGTTGAGAGTACAGTGGTGGTTACCAGAGACTGGGGAGAGTATGGTCTTACAGTTAAGTGGGAGTAAGAAGTTTGGAATGCTATTGCACAGTAGGTGCCATATATAATAATAATGTACTTTATGTTTCAAAAAGCTAGACAAACAGGATTTTGAAATCCTGTTTGTTGGAAAGTTTCCTTCACGTTGAAAAGTTTCAACATGAAGAAATGACAAGTGTTTGAGAAGATATGATTAACATGATTTGAACATTATGTAATGTATAAATGTATCAAAGAGTAACATGATACTCCATTGATGTGAATAATTTTTATGTTTTGTGTATTAGTTAAAACAAATTAAAAATAAAAGCAAAGTCAGATCATCATGTAATAATAAACTTCAATAAACATGAAGTATTAGTGCTAAAGAACATACTGCAGGGGCTGGAAGAGTGACTCAGGAAGTAGATCACCTTCCTAGGAAGCATGAAGCCCTGGCTTTAAACCTCAGCACTCCCTCCCTAAAAAACGAACACACTGAAGTGCCCTGGGGTTCTATATACTGTCTTCATGAGCACTTGGTGCACCACAATCACCTAACAGCATAAGAAAAAATTATAATGAAGCAAGCATTCTCTCAGCTTTTACAGAAGACTTCTGTCTTCCAAAATAAAATAAATTAATTAAAATATAATAAAATACAAATTACATGCATATACATTAAGTTTAATCCTAATCATCAGTTGTATAAAATATGAATATTTTCCAAAAGTAGGCTACATGTTTCATAGCTCAGTGTTAAAAGGACAAAACATTTATGAACATGAACCATAAAAATAAAAAATAAAATTAAAAAAATCTGGTCATCTAGAAATGGGTAAATAAATACATAACTTATATCTTATCAGATATAGAAACATGGTTCAATTGACATAACAGCTATTAGGAATGAAACAGTCTTTATGAGTGTGTGTGAGTGTGAGAGAGAGAGAGAGAGAGAGAGAGAGAGAAAGAGAGAGACTGTGTGTAGGACCAGAGAAGGCAGCATTCAATAATGAGCCAACCATACACACACTTCTTATGGGAGTAGGAGATATATTAAAATATATAACTTTATCTCTTCTTCATTGTATTAACAAAAAAGTAACATTTTAAGTGATCCTTAGTGAGGTTTAATTAAGAACTTGATATTATCCAAAGGATAATGTTACTAAAAATTACTATTTTTTTTCCTGAACCTAAACATCATTTACTTGTGTAAAATATTTAAATAAGAAATTTAAGTATCAGCTCTAATGATCTTGGCAGTGAATATTTCCTTTAAAAAAATCACCAGTTTCAAATGGATTGGTGGGAGAATACTTTAAAAATAATGTCTTCAAAAGAACTTACTGTTTGACTCTTTTTAGGTTTGGAATAACCTTTTTTTTAATGGTCTTATCATTTCAGCTCTTGAATTCCTCTGCCAATGTTCTCTGTTCATTGTAAGGTGTTTAACTATACTTCTTGAATATTTACCAAGTATGTGACACTCTAGGAGAAATGACACTCTAGGAGAAGTCACCATATTTGGCATTTTTGGACCTGTAGAAATGCCAATTTGTAAAGTTCAACCTAGAACACAAAATGATGAGCAAGTGCCAATCTTATTTGGTCTCTGAACTTTTCTCTTGGCCCTGTTTATTTTCTATTATTCGTATGTGCATGCAATGTTTGGGTCATTTCTCCCCCCTTTCCCCCATCCCCTCCCATTCCCCTGCCTCTCCCTCTCCCCCCCACCCCCTCACTTCCAGGCAGAAACTGTTTTTCCCTTATCTCTAATTTTGTTGAAGAGAAAGTATTAACATTAATAAGGATGACCTCCCAGACACTGTAGACAGTTGTACCAAGACTGCCTAAGCTGTGATTGTGGTTTGTTTTCAAATCCTCTGAATATCTGAGTCTTGAGCAGTAGACTGTCTCTAGAGATGACACCTCGCCACAGTTCTCTGAGATATGGGGAGTAAAAGAATGTCATTCTTGTGTGATGCTAGCATGCCAGGGGAGTCGCTGTCCCAGCAAATTCCCACAGGAGGTTTAAGGTTTGTGGGATGTGGCTATGTTCACCAGTTTGTCACCAAGGCAGCCTAGTTTACCTTGTAGCAAAAGTATCAGCTTCCCCTCCCTATCAGGGAAGCCAGGGTTGGAGCTACAAACTGTTTCTTAATTTACTCTGTTGCCTCTCTGTTTCTCTGTGCTTTTTAGCTGCCTTATCTCTTTTTTGTGGCTTCTAGTGCTCTTCCTCTCTTTCTCTCTTCTGAATAGTCTCTTCTTTGTTACTCTGATGCTTCTCATTCACAGATTCAGGTGGAGAAAGTTCCTACTTCACCTTCAACTTTAAAACCATCATAGAATTTGTTAAATTTGGATTCTTCGATGTTTTGTTATGTGGTATTTACCATCTCTTTTAAGATATTGTGAGATTAGGCCAGACCCAGCCAGGATAATCTGTCTTTAACTCAGAGTCAACTGATTAAAGACTTTACACTTAAAAAATTCATTTTCCAATATACAGTAATGTAATCCTGGAATTGATATCTATTGCCTACTACAGATATTTTACTGGATCAGAATGCGTAGGTGCTCGTTCCAGCTCCACCACTTATTAATTGTGGAACCTTAAGCAGGTTTCTTAACCCAGGTTCAGCATTTGTAAAACGGAGACCATAGTGGTTCACACATCACAGGACTGTTGAAAGGACTAAATCAGCTAATAGATTGAAAAACTCCTAGACTAGTATCTAGCACATAGTTAAGTGCTATGTAATACTAGTTGCTTTATTCTCCAGCAAAAAGTTGGCAAAATGAGCTAAGTATGTGAACAGGGAAACAAAGACAGAGACAAATTATTTCTATTTTTTTTTCAGCTAAAAAAATATTTTCAGTCATTGACCACAACTTAGAAAACTGACATGGCAAGGCAAGTCCTCTATGAAAGAATGAAGTAGGCATTTCTCCTCCTCTATTATATATGAGATGGAAGATATATAACAGATAATAATGGAAGATAGTATACTAATTTAAAATATTTGTCATGCCTACTGACTGTATACTCATTTCAGAATCAAACTTACCAAGGGAAACTATATAGGAAAAATAATACACATGGCATGATATTTATTATTTTCCAAATACTAAAAATGTACTAAGTAATTCACTACAAATTATCTCTAAAGACATCAGCTTTTTGTGCCAGTACCATGCTGTTTTTGTTACTGTAGCTCTGTAGCATAATTTGAAGTCTGGTATAGTAGGGGGTTATTATGTTTCCATATGAATCTTAGGATTGACTTTTCTACTTCTGCAAAGAACATTAGGATTTTGATAGACATTGCATTGAATCCATAGATTGCTCTCAGTGGTATAGATATTTACACGATATTAATTTTGCCAAATGATGAACAGGGAAAGTCTTTCCATCTTCTGGCGTCTTCAATTTCTTACTTCAAAGTTTTATAGCTTTCATTGTAGAGGTCTCTCGCCTTCTTAGTTAAGTTTATACTAAAGGTTATTTTTAGGATATTGTGAATGGAACTGTTTTCTTGACTTCTTTCTCACCCTGTTCATTGGTGAGGGTACAGAAAAGCTACCGATTTCTGTACATTGATTTTGTATCCTGCTGCTTTGCCAAAAATGTTTACAGATCTAGAAGTTACTTTGGTCAGATCTTTAGGGTCTTTTAAGTATAGGATCATACCATCTGCAAATAGGGATAATTTGATTTCTTCCTTCCTTATTTGAATCCCTTTTAGTTCTTTCTCTTTCCCTATTGCTCTGGATAGAAATTCTAGTACTAGAATTCTATCCTACTAGAGTAGGAACCTTGTCTTGCTCCTCACTTTAAAGGAAATAATTTCAATTTTTTCTCATTTAGCATGATGTTGCCTATCACATATAGGCTTTGTAATATTGAGGTATGGTCGTTCTACTCCTAGTTTCCTACCATGAAAGAATATTTAATTTATTCAAAGGCTTTTTCTGCCTCATTTGAAATGATCAGGATTTTCATCTTTGATTCTATTGATGTTTTATATTACATTTACTAATTTATATATTTTGAACCACCCTTATACTCCTGGATTGAAACCAATTTGATTATGGTGTACAATGTGAGTATTTTTGCATCAGTTTTCATCAAAAGTATTGGTCTATAATTCTCTTTTTTGTTGTTGTTGTCCTCCTATCTAGTTTTGGTATGAGTATAAAACTGGCCTCATAGAATAAGTCTGGCAGCATTCATTCCCTTGTAATTTCATGAAAATCTTGAGCAGAATTGCTATTAGTTCTTCTTTAAAGATCTGATAGAATTCAGCACTGAATCCATCATGTACTGGGCTTTTCTTCTTTGGGAGACTCTTTATTATTGTCTTAATTTTATTGCTTACTATAGGTTTATGTAAGTGCCTTATGCTCCCTTGGTTCAACTTTGGTAGGACAAATGCAACCAGAAATCTTTCCATTTCTTCTAGATTTTCAAGCTTATATGAATGTAAGGTTCAAAGTATTACTTCATGATTCTCTGGATTTCATTGGCATTTGTTGTGCTATCCCCCTTTTCATCTCTAATTTTATTAATTTGGGTCTTTTCCCTCTTTCTTTTGGTCAGATTGACCAAAGGTTTATTAATTTTGTTTATTTTTTTCAGAGCACCAACTTTTTGTTTCCTTGATTCTTTGTATACTTTTTTTGGTGTCTGTTACATTAGTTTCTGCCCCAATCTAAATGATAAACTGAACTTCAGTGACATTTACAATTTCTGCTATGCAGATCTGTTAAGAGAGTGTGTCAGGTAACTTTCCATTGTTGTGACAAAATACCTGAAAAAAAAAGGCAATTTAAATGGAAGAAAGATGTGTTATAGCTCACAGCTTCAGAGTTTTCATCCATGCATGGTTGCTCCATTGTTTTAAGGCCTGCGGTAAGGCAGAACATCACAGCCAGAGACTATATGGTAGAAGAAAACTGCCCCATGGTGACTGGGAAGCAAAGAGAACAGGGATCAATATCTCCTTCAAAAACATACCTCAGATGACCTAACATCCTTATATAGGCTCCATCTCCTAAAGGTTCCACCACCTTCCAACAGAGCCACAGGCTGGTGACGTGGTCCCTTGGGGTGGGGGACATTTAAGATCTAACCTCACACAAAGAAGGAAAAGGAAAACCACCACTGAGAGAAAATCTTTGTGACATACATAACTGATAAATGTCTTATGTCCAAAATACATAATTTTAAAAATTCTTGAAAACCAACAATAAGAAAACAACTTTGCTTTTTTTTTTTTTTTTTGCAGTATTCAGGTTTGAACTTAGGGCCTCATGCTTGCTGGGCAGGCACTCTGCCTGATCTTGAGCCATTCCACCAGATCTTTGTTTGTGTTGCAAGATAGAGGGTATTTGCAAGATAGAGTCTCACAAACTGTTTTTGCCTGGGCTGTCCTTGAACCACAGTCCTCCTGATGTCTGCCTCCCGAGTAGCTAGGATTCCAGGAGCAGCCACTGGTGCTCAGCAAACTTTGCTCATCTGAACAGATGCCTTACCTGAGGTGTAGAGATGGCAGATAAACAAATATAAAGATGCTCCACACCACATGTCATCAGGAAGTGCAAGTTACGGCAGCAAGACGCTACTTCACATCTACAGCATGACTGAGACCCATTCACTGACAGCACCAAATGCTGGTGAGAATGTGGAACAGCGGGAACTCTCATCTGTTGCTGCTGGAAATGCAAAATGATAGAGCCAATTTGGAAGATAGTTTAGAAGGCTTTCATAAAACCAAACATATTTTACCATATCATCAAGAAATAACTGTTGAATGGATTAATGGAAATAACTGATGAATGGATTAAGAAAACGTGGTATACATAGGCAATGGAGTATTACTCGGCTGTAAAGAAGAATGAAATCTTATTGGCAGGTAAATAGAACTGGAGAACATCATGTTAAGCAAAGTGGGCCAAGCTCAAAAGGCATGTTTGCCTTCATATGTGGAAGCTATACCTGTAAGATAAATGTACAAATAAATACATATATGATCTTATACACACACATTCACACACACACATAGATATAGAGAATATGATTGTATTAGTGGGTCTATCTGAGGGGACTGCGGAGAGGAGGGAGAGGGAAAAAGAATGTTAGAGAGTGAAAAATATTGAAGTAGTGCATTTGTATATAATAAAATGCACTGTAAGCTGTTGAATAATAAGGGATCGGGGCGATAGAGAAAGACTAAGTAATGAAGGGGGTGATCTATTTAAAGCATGATGTATACATATCTGAGATACCAAGGCAAACCCCCCTGAACTAGCAATATATACTTTTTAAAAAATGAAGATCAGGAAGATAAAACAGGTACTTTACCAGTGGGAGGGCATAAGGAAAGGGTAAAGGAGAGCAAATATGGTGGATATATTTTGTGTTCATGTGTGAAAATAGAATAATGAAACTTGTTAAAATTGCTCTAAGAAAGAGGGAGAGGAAATAAGGGAGAATTTTGAGGGGGTAAATCTAATTAAAATATATTGTAAGCACATAAGTAAAAGTTACAGTGTATCTCCCCTGTATAGCTATTATATGCTAATAAAAATTTTTTAAGAAATAATATTCCTTAATATTTACTCAAATTATTTTTAAATCTATATCCACACCAAAACTTGCACATGGATATTTATAATGACTTTATTCACAACTGTCAAAACTCAGCAGCAACAAAGATGTACTTGAGCAGATGAATGTACAGACTGTGTTACTGTACACAATGGAATATCATTCAACATTAAGAAGAAATGAATGTTGGGTGGGGTGGCTGACATCTGTAATCCTAGCTAGTCTGGAGGTAGAAATCACAGGGATTGTGGCTCAAGGACACCTTGAGCAAAGTCTGTGAGAACTTGTCTCACCAATAGCTGGGTATGGTAGCATGCACCTATCATCCAGCTATGTGAAAAGCATAAATAAGATTGTAGCCCAGATTTGTTCAGGCAAAAATGAAAAACCTTATCCCAAAATTATCTCAAGCAAAAAGGGACGGGGACATGGCTCTACTGGTACAGGCCTGCCTAGCAAATTTGAGGTCCTAAGTTCAACCCCCAATACCACCAAAAGGAGAAAGAGAAAGGACATGGAAGAATTCTTACTATACATAATAGGATTATATGATTCCAATTATAAGACATTCTGGGAAGGAAATAACTTTTAAAAAATCCATCATTGCCAGAGTTCAAGAGAAAAAGGCAAGGGATAAATACACAGAACACAAGGGATTTTTAGGACAATGAAAGTATTTTGTATGATACTGTAATGGTGGATATGTATCATGCATCAATCAAAATTTATAGAACTATACAACAAAAATATGTTTGTTCCCTAATTATAGCAGATGCACTACACTAATGCAACATGTTAATAACAAGGAAAACTGTGCAAGAGAAGAGAAAATATATGGAAACTCTCTGCAGTTTCTGAGCAATTTTTCTATAAGCCTAAGACCACTCTAAAAAATAAACCATTAAAAAAATTTTAAATCCCTGTACAAAGACAGTTCTTTAATGTTGCTAGTCTTGGAGCAAAAACAGAATATAGTTTATCAAACAAAATGGTATCTACGTGCAATTTTCCAAGAGTATTTTTCACTAAATAGCCCTAAGCTGTTTTCTCAGACTCCAAGTAAATAAGTCAACAGTTTACTATACCTTGTGATTCATCCTGACCTATTTTCTACAAAGTAGAAAAATTTCCTTATCGGTTCCTTCACTGCATTGCTTCTTTATGACTCCTTATTCCCCAGAGCCTTCCCCATCAGATATTTAAAGTTTTTTCCTATCTGACATTTATCCTTTTATTATGATCATTATTATTTTGTCATCCTTCGACAAAACCAAGCTCGAGTCCTCTTGCACCTCGAATTTCCTCGAATTTTTGAGTCCTCTTGTAACTCTCATGGTATCCTTGAGTTTCATGCCATCTTCCTTGCTGTCTTGTTATCCTATCTTCCAGAAATTACTCCTATTTTTCAATTCCTCTCCTAAATTCTTCCTCTGTTTCAGGATCTCACCTAAGAGTCAGTTCATCAAACAAAGTTCAGAAACCAACTTGGCATAACATGACTAAGAAATAAAGATGACAGAGAAGATGAAGCATAATGAGATTAAGTATCCTTTGCTTAAGACATGTGTTAGTCAGAGTTCTCCAGAGAAACAGAACTAATAGAATATATAGACAGAGTTATGAAAAGACTTATAGTAAGAATTGGCTAAGGTAATTTGAGGGGCTGAGAAGTACCACAATATGCCATCTACAAGCTGGAAAACCAGAAAATGGGGTGATGACTCTGTTCAGAGGAGGTGCAGAAACAGTGTTAAAAATCCCAGAGCCCAAAGGTCTTAGAGCCAGGACATACACTGTGCATGACCAGCAGAATATGGGTTTCTCCCCTCTTACACTGTTGGTGGGAATGTAAACTAGTACAACCACTCTGGAAAAAAATTTGGAGGCTACTTAAAAAGCTAGACATTGATCTACCATTTGATCCAGTAATACCACTCTTGGGGATATACCCAAAAGACTGTTACTCCAGAGGCACCTGCACACCCATGTTTATTGCGGCACTATTCACAATAGCCAAGTTATGGAAACAGCCAAGATGCCCCACCACTGACAAATGGATTAAGAAAATGTGGTATCTATACACAATGGAATTCTATGCAGCCATGAAGAAAAACGAAATGTTATCATTCGCTGGTAAATGGATGGAATTGGAGAACATCATTCTGAGTGAGGTTAGCCTGGCCCAAAAGACCAAAAATCGTATGTTCTCCCTCATATGTGGACATTAGATCAAGGGTAAACACAACAAGGGGATTGGACTATGAGCACATGATAAAAGCGAGAGCACACAAGGGAGGGGTGAGGATAGGTAAGACACCTAAAAAACTAGCTAGCATTCGTTGCCCTCAACGCAGAGAAACTAAAGCAGATACCTTAAAAGCAACTGAGACCAATAGGAAAAGGGGAACAGGTACTAGAGAAAGGTGAGATCAAAAAGAATTAACCTAGAAGGTAACACCCACGCACAGGAAATCAATGTGAGTCAATGCCCTGTATAGCTATCCTTATCTCAACCAGCAAAAACCCTTGTTCCTTCCTATTATTGCTGTACTCTCTCTACAACAAAATTAGAAATAAGGGCAAAATAGGTTCTGCTGGGTATTGAGGGGGGGGAGCGGGAGGGGGTGGAGTGGGTGGTAAGGGAGGGGGTGGGGGCAGGGGGGAGAAATGACCCAAGCCTTGTATGCACATATGAATAATAAAAGAAAAAAAAAGATGAGAAAAATGAAAGGTCAAACTCAAAAAAAAAAAAAAAGAATATGGGTTTCTCAGCTCAAGAAGACAGTGAATTTTCCCTTCATCTTTTTATTCTATTCAAGCCCTCAGTGGATTGGATGCCCACACACATTTGTAAGATAGGATCGTTTTTACTCAGACAACTCAATTCATATATCAATCTCTTCTCAAAGCCACTTTCTTTTTTTTTTAATTAATTTATTCACATGTGCATACATTGTTTGGGTCACTTTTCCACCCTGCTCCCCCTCCCCCACCCTCTCCTTCCGCCCTCAGTTCCAGGCAGGTCCTGTTCTGCCCTTATCATTACTTTTGTTGAGGAAAAGACATAAGCATAATAAGGAAGACAAAGCATTTTTGCTAGTTGAGTTAAGGATAGCTATACAGAGAGATTCCTACTATTGCTTTCGTGTACCCATGTATTACGACCCATATTGATTCAACTCTAACTGATCTTTACACTGGTTCCTGATCCCCTTCTCATGATAAAAGCCACTTTCTAGACATACCCAGAAATAATGTTTCACCTGCTATCTGGGAATCCCTGAGTCTAGCCAAGTTGACACAAAAAATTCACCATCACAGATCATTTGGTGAGTAAACTTTAAGTTGAAATAAAGCCATGTTTTCTGCATCCCAATCTAATCTTCTTCCACTGGACAACATCATCATCTTAAGTGAGGAAAAGGATTAAGTACATGATTATCCTTCCACCACTCAGTAGAGGGAGAAGAGACAGAACTCAGGAAATGCTTAAATAGTATTTTTACATAATCGCAACTAATATCCAGAAATCAAAACTAAACTTTCTTCTCAAGGGGTACATATCTTAAGTATAAACTAAATTCACAGAGGGATTGATTTATTGATTTATTGATTTATTGACTTTTTGTGGCACTGGAGTTTGAACTCAGAGCCTCTTGCTAGGCAGGTACTCTTACTACTGGAACCACTCTACTAGCCCCAATATAGGGTTTTAAAAGACAACCGTATATAGGGTAAATGAATTTGGAGATTGTTTATTTATCTCTATTACTATTATTATTCATTTGCTGTTACAACAAGGAATAGGGGAGAACCACAATTCAGAAATAATTCAATAATAGTCCTGAAAAAAGAGAGAGAGAGAGAGAGAGAGAGAGAGAGAGAGAGAGAGAGAAAGCACTGATACGGTAGAAACATGAGAGACAAGCACATGTTGTAACTCATGGTTACAGAAAGTTCAAGAATAATGCTTGGTGACTGGGCGTGATGTTGCTCAGTGATAAAGCCTTTGTCTATCATGCATAAGGCCTTGGCTTTGATCTCCAGCACCAAAAATGAGAAGGGAAAAAAAAAACTTTAGCTGAGCATGTGGTTCATGGCTGTTATTCCAGCTTCTTGGGATTCAAAGACAGGACGATCACAGTCAGAGACCAGCCTGAGAAAAAGCATGATACTCTATGTGAAAAATAAACTTACAGCAAGAGGACAAGGGGTAGCTCAAGTGGTAGAATTTGAGGCCCTGAAATCAATTCCCAGTATCAAAAAAAAAAAAAAAGCTAGGGCCAAGCAAAGACAGCCAGATTGCTCCAAAACCATATTAGAACCTTCTTTTTATTATTTTTTATTTTTTTTTATTTTTTCCTTTTTCTTTTATTATTCATATGTGCATACAAGGCTTGGGTCATTTCTCCCCCCTGCCCCCACCCCCTCCCTTACCACCCACTCCGCCCCCTCCCACTCCCCCCTACCCCCTCAATACCCAGCAGAAACTATTTTGCCCTTATTTCTAATTTTGTTGTAGAGAGAGTATAAGCAATAATAGGAAGGAACAAAGGTTTTTGCTGGTTGAGATAAGGATAGCTATACAGGGCATTGACTCACATTGATTTCCTGTGCGTGGGTGTTACCTTCTAGGTTAATTCTTCTTGAACTAACCTTTTCTCTAGTACCTGTTCCCCTTTTCCTATTGGCCTCAGTTGCTTTTAAGGTATCTGCTTTAGTTTCTCTGCATTGAGGGCAACAAATGCTAGCTAGTTTTTTAGGTGTCTTACCTATCCTCACCCCTCCCTTGTGTGCTCTCGCTTTTATCATGTGCTCATAGTCCAATCCCCTTGTTGTGTTTGCCCTTGATCTAATGTCCACATATGAGGGAGAACATAGGATTTTTGGTCTTTTGGGCCAGGCTAACCTCACTCAGAATGATGTTCTCCAATTCCATCTATTTACCGGCGAATGATAACATTTCGTTCTTCTTCATGGCTGCCTAGAATTCCATTGTGTATAAATACCACATTTTCTTAATCCATTTGTCAGTGGTGGGGCATCTTGGCTGTTTCCATAACTTGGCTATTGTGAATAGCGCCGCAATAAACATGGGTGTGCAGGTTCCTCTGGAGTAACAGTCTTTTGGGTATATCCCCAAGAGTGGTATTGCTGGATCAAATGGTAGATCGATGTCTAGCTTTTTAAGTAGCCTCCAAATTTTTTTCCAGAGTGGTTGTACTAGTCTACATTCCCACCAACAGTTTAAGAGGGTTCCTTTTTCCCAGCATCCTCGCCAACACCTGTTGTTGGTGGTGTTGCTGCTGATAGCTATTCTAACAGGGGTGAGGTGGAATCTTAGCATGGTTTTAATTTGCATTTCCTTTATTGCTAGAGATGGTGAGCATTTTTTCATGTGTTTTCTGGCCATTTGAATTTCTTCTTTTGAGAAAGTTCTGTTTAGTTCACGTGCCCATTTCTTTATTGGTTCATTAGTTTTGGGAGAATTTAGTTTTTTAAGTTCCCTATATATTCTGGTTATCAGTCCTTTGATGTATAGTTGGCAAATATTTTCTCCCACTCTGTGGGTGTTCTCTTCAGTTTAGAGACCATTTCTTTTGATGAACAGAAGCTTTTTAGCTTTATGAGGTCCCATTTATCTATGCTATCTCTTAGTTGCTGTGCTGCTGGGGTTTCATTGAGAAAGTTCTTACCTATACCTACTAACTCCAGAGTATTTCCTACTCTTTCCTGTATCAACTTAAGAGTTTGGGGTCTGATATTAAGATCCTTGATCCATTTTGAGTTAATCTTGGTATAGAGTGATATACATGGATCTAGTTTCAGTTTTTTGCAGACTGCTAACCAGTTTTCCCAACAGTTTTTGTTGAAGAGGCTGCTCTTTCTCCATCGTATATTTTTAGCTCCTTTGTCAAAGATAAGTTGGTTATAGTTGTGTGGCTTCATATCTGGGTCCTCTATTCTGTTCCACTGGTCTTCATGTCTGTTTTTGTACCAGTACCATGCTGTTTTATTGTTATTGCATTGTAATATAGTTTGAAGTCAGGTATTGTGATACCTCCTGCATTGTTCTTTTGACTGAGTATTGCCTTGGCTATTCGTGGCCTCTTGTGTTTCCATATAAATTTCACAGTAGATTTTTCAATCTCTTTAATGAATGTCATTGGAATTTTGATGGGAATTGCATTAAACATGTAGATTACTTTGGGGAGTATCGACATTTTTACTATGTTGATTCTACCAATCCATGAGCTTGGGAGATCTCTCCACTTTCTATAGTCTTCCTCAGTCTCTTTCTTCAGAAGTGTGTAGTTTTCCTTGTAGAGGTCTTTCACATCTTTTGTTAGGTTTACACCTAGGTATTTGATTTTTTTTTGAGGCTATTGTAAATGGAATTGTTTTCATACATTCTTTTTCCGTTTGCTCATTGTTAGTGTATAGAAATGCTAATTTTTCTATGTTGATTTTATATCCTGCTACCTTGCTATAGCTATTGATGATGTCTAGAAGCTTCTGAGTAGTTTTTTGGGTCTTGAAGGTATAGGATCATGTCATCTGCAAATAGGGATATTTTGACAGTTTCTTTACCTATTTGTATTCCTTTTATTCCTTCTTCTTGCCTAATTGCTCTGGCTAGGAATTCCAGTACTATGTTGAATAGGAGTGGAGATAGTGGGCATCCTTGTCTGGTTCCTGATTTTAGAGGGAATGGTTTCAGTTTTTCTCCATTAAGTATAATGCTGGCTGTAGGTTTGTCATATATAGCTTTTATAATGTTGAAGTACTTTCCTTCTATTCCTAGTTTTCTTAGAGCTTTTATCATGAAATGGTGTTGGATCTTATCAAAGGCTTTTTCTGCATCTATTGAGATGATCAGGTGGTTTTTGTCTTTGCTTCTGTTAATGTGGTTTATTACGTTTATTGATTTTCGTATGTTGAACCACCCCTGCATCCCTGGGATGAAGCCTACTTGGTCGTGGTGAATAATCTTTTTGATGTGTTGCTGAATTCGGTTTGCCATTATTTTGTTGAGGACTTTTGCATCAATGTTCATTAAGGAGATTGGCCTATAGTTCTCCTTTTTGGAGGTGTCTTTGCCTGGTTTTGGGATAAGTGTAATACTGGCTTCATAAAATGTGTTTGGCAGTTTTCCTTCCTTTTCTATTTCGTGGAACAGTTTAAGGAGGGTTGGTATCAGTTCTTCTTTAAAGGTCTGATAGAATTCAGCAGAGAATCCATCAGGTCCCGGACTTTTCTTTTGGGGGAGACTCTTGATTGCTGCTTCAATTTCATTTTGTGTTATAGGTCTATTCAGGTGATTAATTTCCTCTTGGTTCAGTTTTGGATGATCATATGTATCTAGAAATCTGTCCATTTCTTTTAGATTTTCAAATTTATTTGAATATAGGTTCCCAAAGTAGTCTCTGGTGATTTCCTGGACTTCCATGGTGTTTGTTGTTATCTCCCCTTTTGCATTCCTAATTCTACTAATTTGGGTTTTTTCTCTCCTCATTTTAGTCAGGTTTGCCGGGGGTCTATTGATCTTGTTTATTTTTTCAAAGAACCAACTTTTTGTTTCATTAATTCTTTGTATGGTTTTTTTGGTTTCTATTTCGTTGATTTCAGCTCTTATTTTTATTATTTCTCTCCTTCTATTTGTTTTGGGATTTGCTTGTTCTTGTTTTTCTAGGAGTTTGAGATGTATCATTAGGTCATTGATTTGAGATCTTTCAATCTTTTTAATATATGCACTCATGGCTATAAACTTATCATAAGGACCACCATTGGGCTTCACTGGGACACTGACATTTTCATTTCACATGTGGAGAACCTGTACTTTGATCAATTAAGAGTTAAGACTTGTTATGGATGCAGCCCAAATCATCCAACATAAATAGCAGATGCAGTTACAAACTGCTTCCGTGAGCTGGCAGCCACAAAACAAACTCTTTTCTGCCAACTAAATTTACAAGGTGTGTACTTTGATTTAGGTCTCATTAATTCCATCATATGCCCAACCATGATGTCCCCAACATAAGATGTCCTTTGTGGGATAATGCAGTACAAAACAGCACCTTGTAGGAACTTTGAGATTTTTCTTTTAAGTTCTACTACATTGACCATTGTTTTAATGAAACATCTAAATCATTGTTGAATCACTATTTCTGTTCCTTCACAGAAATTATTCCTTCACATATTCATTATGTGATCAAATCTGATTTATTCGTGTGACTCTGTAGTAACTTTCAAGAGTCCTTTTTGCTCATGAAGTATGGCCCAGATACATTGAAAAGGTTTTACCTAAACTAGCCCTTCTCTACCTTTCTGGCCAAATCACAGGAACTATTCTCAAAAAGTACTGCCCTTCCATGCCTCCGTACCTTCCCCTCCTGCAGTACTGTCATCAAGTGTCTTCATTTTTGTCTACCTGGTGACCTCTTACCCATCACTCAAGACTTGAGTCAAATATCACCTCCTCCCTCTACTTCCTAAACAAGACTGTATCACTCCATCCTGTATGTTACAAGGTACAACCCGGCTGTTTGTCTTTCTTAATAGACTACAAACTGTGGTTACAGGGACAATGTTTTATTTATATGTTTCCTCAGCATCTGCTCCAAATAGGAAGTTATCTAAATATCTCCAAATAAAAGGAAAAAGTCAAATTTTATCACATTTTAGTAAGTTTCTTCCAAAAGATATCTTTTTCATTTCTTACATTCTTTAATACAATTGATACTTTGACAAGTCAGAACAATGGGGATGATGTCAGAAATATGTGCAGAAAAACTTTTTATATAATTTTTATTTCATTCCTGGTAATATTAAAATTTACTGTGGAATGTGAGAAAATATACAAAAGTACAAAAAAGAAATTAATAATTAACTATCCCATAACCAAGGAAACACATTATTAATATATTAGTATATTTTCTTCTAGGATTTTTTAAATTCCATTATATGACATATGACTGAAATTATAATCTACAAGCATTTTAGAAGTCTGAATTTTTGTTTTAGTGGTACTGGGGTTTGAACTTAGGGCCTCACACTTGCTAGGCAAGTGCTCTACCACTTGAGTCACTCTGGCAACCCTGTTTTGTATTGAGTATTTTCGAGATAGGGTCTATTTTCCCAGGGTAACTTCAAGTAGCTATCCTCCTGATCTCTGCTTCCTGAGTAGTTAGGATTATAGGTGTGAGCCACTGGCTCACTGAATATTTTAAATGTAATATTTCATAACTGGATATTTAAATATTATTAATAAAAATTTCAAGATAATCTATTGGAGTCATAGAAATACGGTATTTTTAACCTTTTACCTGTTTGCACTCTTACACAGTTTTTCCTATTTTACCCATAACAATAAGGGAAGGAGATGAAAGAGAGCAGTAGAGGGAGTGAATTTAAGTATATATATTTGATACATTGTAAGAACCTTTGTAAATGCTACAATGTGCCTCTACCCCGCAGAACAATAAAAAAATAAAATAACAGTAAATGAATTACTTGTAAAAGTAAAAAGTAAAAGTGATCACAAACCTTTTGAACACTTCTAATTGTTGCCTTAAAATGGTGCTGATTCATAAATTTTTAATTACTGTTTAGGAACATTTTAAGGTTTTTAATCCAGCTTATTAAATTGATTTCCAAAATCTTTGCCCCAATTTATACTCCTAGTAACAGTACAAAAATCAGTTTATCCCAGTGTCTCTTCACCATGCAGATTACAGTCATGGTTGTTTTTAATGTTAGGTATTTTTAATTTGTTGGGTAAAAATTATACACTTTAATTTTCATTTTATTTCTGACATGTGAAGATGAATAGTTTTCAATTCTGTCCTGCTGCATATATTTTCCATTATTTTCCTTCACTCTGATTTCAATTGGATCTTGATGTGTATGTGCTCTTTATAAATTAAGTATATTAATCTTTATCATATTGTTACAAATCTTATTGTCAACATAACATTTACCTTTCCATTTTAAAGATATGTTGATGTCATTAATTATCACTTATTTGATGAGATGTTAAATTCATTAAGAATGCAATGACATCTCTCACTAGAAAACTATACACAAGTGCCCACATATATTTGCAAACAATTTCAAAGGGTTTGTGGACCACTTGATTCCATCTATGCATTCTTATCAATTGCATTATTCATTCATTACTATTTCTTCAGGGCCCTAACCACCTCACAACCACACAAGATGATTATAAACTCATTGCAACTTCCTATCAATGTTGATGTATGAAAAGAACATTCTGTGCATTCTGTGTCATATTGTGTTGGGAGAGGCAACAGTGGTAGAAAAAAAGTGTTTCAAGGGTCAGAAAACCTAAGATCTTATCCTAAGTCTGACACTAGCTAAGCGAGCTGGTAAAACTGCTTAATCTCTGTCTCCATATCTTCATCTGTACAGTAAGCCCATGTATATTCCATTTTTACTCATGTGTGTGTGTGTGTGTGTGTGAGAGAGAGAGAGAGAAAGAGAGAGAGAGAGAGAGAGAGAGAGAGAGAGAGAGAAAGGGAGAATTAACTTTCTCTAAGGTCCTTTCTACTTCTAAAATGTACATAGGTAATATGCCAAAGTGATGTTCTGTTACACAACACTTTTATTTCACACAACACAGCTGTGACAGTTCAGCACTCCTTAGTTACAAGTGGTTATACTACCATTTAATGGTGACTTTAAAAATGCATTGTCACCATAGTAACCACACATTATAAGATACCAAATCTTTCTTGGAAAACACTCATGCTGAGCAGCTGGCATTGTCTTATGTAATGGTTACTGAACCTTTTCTTTTCTTTTCTTCTCTTCTGGTTAGAGCAAACACATAGCTTTCCCCTTTTCATCAATTTATTTGTAACTAATAAAAACTGCCAAGAATCTGCTTTGAAAAATCAAAAACTTTCTGATACTTTGAAATATAAATTACTAGTAGTCAACAGTACCGCTATCTTACAGATTGGGAAATAAAAATGTTCCCACTCTAGACAATGACCTGTCATTCCTTTGTCCCTTTTCTGATGTTTTCACTCCCTGGTGGCCTTTTGCCATTTGACTCTATCCTTTTATTCTACTACTCATGGACTGTGCTGCTTACACATTCTGTGTCTTATTTCTTCCCACGTAGTCACTAAAAACCAACAGAACCAAAATTTTAGTTGGTAGAGATTTTGGAAATAATCTCACAGAGCTATTTCCACTTTGCTTGGGGAATCTTTAAATCTACACTTTTTTCAAGATCAAAAGAAGTTACAGCTTCTAGGGCAGGAAATGTGTCAGTATTTTAGCCCACACCAAGCCCTCTCTACTTACAGTGTTTTCTGAGCACCTGCTAGCTATTATCATAGGCACAGAAACAATACCTGCCAAAGAGATTTTTTTTTAAAGTGCATATCCTTGATCTAATGTCCACATATGAGGGCAAACACAACAAGGGGATTGGACTTTGAGCACATGATAAAAGCGAGAGCACACAAGGGAGGGGTGAGGATAGGTAAGACACCTAAAAAACTAGCTAGCATTTGTTGCCCTTAATGCAGAGAAACTAAAGCAGATACCTTAAAGCAACTGAGGCCAATAGGAAAAGGGGAACAGGTACTAGAGAAAAGGTTAGATCAAAAAGAATTAACCTAGAAGGTAACACCCACGCACAGGAAATCAATGTGAGTCAATGCCCTGTATAGCTATCCTTACCTCAACCAGCAAAACCCCTTGTTCCTTCCTATTATTGCTTATACTCTCTCTACAACAAAATTAGAGATAAGGGCAAAATAGTTTCTGCTGGGTATTGAGGGGGTGAGCGGGAGGGGGTGGAGTGGGTGGTAAGGGAGGGGGTGGGGGCAGGGGGGAGAAATAAACCAAGCCTTGTATGCACATATGAATAATAAAAGAAAAATGAAAAAAATAAATAAATAAAAAATAAAGTGCATATCCTTTTCTCTAGTTCAAGGGGAAACAGCGAACTCAAAAGAAAAAAGTTCTCATAGTGATCTCAATCAATTCTGTGGGGATTTGAAAGAGCTTTCCAAGTTTAGGAACTCAGTGGCTCCTAGTCCTCACATAGCGAAGAGTCTCCATGTTCTTGTAATATAAGTTCAGGATGGAACACAGTAAATGAAGGAGAAATTGATTCAGAACAGGTCAGAGAGAAAATTATGGGCTAGTTCCAATAAGATCTTGAGAGCAAACATGAGGAGTCCGGGTTTTATTGTCAATCTAATGGAAAGTCAATAGAGCATTTTTAAGCCACAGAGTAAAATGATATGATTTGCTTCTTAAAAGATCACCCCTCAGCCAGATGTGTTGGTGCATGCCTGTCATCCTAACCACTTTGTGAAGGTAGTGGCATTATTATGTACTCATGTATGAAAATGGAAAAATGAGACCTGTTGAAATGATTCCAGGAATAGGAGGAGGAGGGACAGTTTTTAAAATCCTAGACACTTTGGAGGCAAAGATTAAGAGGATCGTGGTTCTAGGTCAGCCTGGACAAAAAGTTAGTGAAATCCCATTTCAACCAACAATCCAGGCATGGTGGTACATGCCTACTGTTCCAACTACACAAGAGGTATAGTAGGAAGGATCATGGTCTCAGGCAAAAATCCAGAACCTTATCTGAAAAATAAAGTGAAAAAGGGCTCGAGGCAGGCGCCTGTGGCTCACACCTGTAATCCTAGCTACTCAGGAGACAGAGATCAGGAAAGTCATGGTGGGAAGCCAGCCCAGGTAAATAGTTCTCAAGATCCTATCTCAAAAAAAAACCATCTCACACACATGCACACACACACACACACACACACACACACACAAATATATATATATAAGACTGGTGGAGTGGCTCAAAATGAAGGCCCAGAGTTCAAACCCCAGTACCTCAAAAAACAAACAAACAAACAAAGGACTAGGGGACTGGCCTGAGTGCTTGCCTAGGAAAAGATCACTCCTGGCCACTATATGGTAAATGAACCACAGGGAGAGATAAAGGAAGAAGGAAGACAAGCTTGAAGAACTTGTAATAGTCAGATACAGTGGTGACTGTAATTACCAGCAAGAACAATGGTATGGGACAAGAAACTCCCTGTCAATTAGAATAAAAACTCTTTAGCCAGGCATGGTGGTTCAAGCCTGTAATCCCAGGTACTTGGGAAATGGAGATCAACATGACCATGGTTTGAGGCCAGCCCAGGAAAAAATTCATGAGACCTCATCTCAATCAATGACTGGTCATGGTGGTGTGTATCTGTAATCCCAGCTACATGAGGAAGCACGAATAGGAAAATCAAGGTCCAGGCTGGCCTAGTCATAAAGCAAGACCTTATCTCAAAAATAACCAATGCAAAAGAGGGGCTAGTGGAGTGGCTCAAGTAATAGAATATAGCAAGCATGGGGCCCTAAACTCAAGCCCCAGCACTACCAAAGCCTTTGACTAGAATGTTAGGAATTTTTATTTGTCTTTATATCTCCCTGAAATACCACCATGGTGCTATTATCTAGCCCAGATTCTGATGACCAACAAATGAAAAGAATACAATCATACCTCTTCTCTTCCAGGAATGCGTCCAGCTTTAGTTTAGTCAGAAATGCAAGTGAAGCACAAATTACAAAGTTTCTCAGACCTTTTCATAAATCACAGTACAAGCAGAAATATGTCTTATGCAAACCAGGACACAGACCAGTGCAGGAACCCAGGAATCCTCCCTCTCCTACTGTGTAGTCTTTTCCACTAGCCCATGACAGTGATTCCAGATTTGTTCCATTATATCTCCCAATACTTACTCCAAAGTACTGATCTGTGGAGCAATCATTCAAAAAGAATGCAAGAAACCAGTGAGGGAAATAATTAGAGGCTACTTTGTAAGAGGTTAGAGGCCTTGGCAGAAGTTTGCCAGTGTCTTCAGCAAATTTAATCTATTCCTCATTAGTGTCTATCTTATGTGGTACATCTATGCAGAATTGTAATCAGACACCGTGGAATGGCAGATTGTTAGAATCTTTTTTTTTTTTTGTAAGAGAATCCTTTTTTTTTTTCTTTCATTTTTCTTTTATTATTCATATGTGCATACAAGGCTTGGTTCATTTCTCCCCCCTGCCCCCACCCCCTCCCTTACCACGCACTCCTCCCCCTCCCCGTCAATACCCAGCAGAAACTATTTTGCCCTTATTTCTAATTTTGCTGTAGAGAGAGTATAAGCAATAATAGGAAGGAACAAGGGGTTTTGCTGGTTGAGATAAGGATAGCTATACAGGGCATTGACTCACATTGATTTCCTGTGCGTGGGTGTTACCTTCTAGGTTAATTCTTCTTGATCTAACCTTTTCTCTAGTACCTGGTCCCCTTTTCCTATTGGCCTCAGTTGCTTTAAGGTATCTGCTTTAGTTTCTCTGCGTTAAGGGCGACAAATGCTAGCTAGTTTTTTAGGTGTCTTACCTATCCTCATCCCTCCCTTGTGTGCTCTCGCTTTTATCATGTGCTCATAGTCCAATCCCCTTGTTGTGTTTGCCCTTGATCTAATGTCCACATATGAGGGAGAACATACGATTTTTGGTTTTTTGAGCCAGGCTAACCTCACTCAGAATGATGTTCTCCAATTCCATCCATTTACCAGCGAATGATAACATTTCGTTCTTCTTCATGGCTGCATAAAATTCCATTGTGTATAGATACCACATTTTCTTAATCCATTCGTCAGTGGTGGGACATCTTGGCTGTTTCCATAACTTGGCTATTGTGAATAGTGCCGCAATAAACATGGATGTGCAGGTGCCTCTGGAGTAACAGTCTTTGGGGTATATCCCCAAGAGTGGTATTGCTGGATCAAATGGTAGATCGATGTCCAACTTTTTAAGTAGCCTCCAGATTTTTTTCCAGAGTGGTTGTACTAGTCTACATTCCCACCAACAGTGTAAGAGGGTTCCTTTTTCCCCGCATCCTCGCCAACACCTGTTGTTGGTGGTGTTGCTGATGATGGCTATTCTAACAGGGGTGAGGTGGAATCTTAGCGTGGTTTTAATTTGCATTTCCTTTATTGCTAGAGATGGTGAGCATTTTTTCATGTGTTTTCTGGCCATTTGAATTTCTTCTTTTGAGAAAGTTCTATTTAGTTCACGTGCCCATTTCTTTATTGGTTCATTAGTTTTGGGAGAATTTAGTTTTTTAAGTTCCCTGTATATTCTGGTTATCAGTCCTTTGTCTGATGTATAGTTGGCAAATATTTTCTTCAACTCTGTGGGTGTTCTCTTCAGTTTAGAGACCATTTCTTTTGATGAACAAAAGCTTTTTAGTTTTATGAGGTCCCATTTATCTATGCTATCTCTTAGTTGCTGTGCTGCTGGGTTTCATTGAGAAAGTTCTTACCTATACCTACTAACTCCAGAGCATTTCCTACTCTTTCCTGTATCAACTTAAGAGTTTGGGGTCTGATATTAAGATCCTTGATCCGTTTTGAGTTAATCTTGGTATAGAGTGATATACATGGATCTAGTTTCAGTTTTTTGCAGACTGCTAACCAGTTTTCCCAGCAGTTTTTGTTGAAGAGGCTGCTATTTCTCCATCGTATATTTTTAGCTCCTTTGTCAAAGATAAGTTGGTTATAGTTGTGTGGCTTCATATCTGGGTCCTCTACTCTGTTCCACTGGTCTTCATGTCTGTTTTTGTGCCAGCACCATGCTGTTTTTATTGTTATTGATTTGTAATATAGTTTGAAGTCAGGTATTGTGATACCTCCTGCATTGTTCTTTTGACTGAGTATTGCCTTGGCTATTCGTGGCCTCTTGTGTTTCCATATAAATTTCACAGTAGATTTTTCTCTCTCTTTAATGAATGTCATTGGAATTTTGATGGGAATTGCATTAAACATGTAGATTACTTTGGGGAGTATCGACATTTTTACTATGTTGATTCTACCAATCCATGAGCATGGGAGATCTCTCCACTTTCTATAGTCTTCCTCAATCTCTTTCTTCAGAAGTGTATCGTTTTCCTTGTAGAGGTCTTTCACATCTTTTGTTAGGTTTACACCTAGGTATTTGATTTTTTTGAGGCTATTGTAAATGGAATTGTTTTCATATATTCTTTTTCAGTTTGTTCATTATTAGTGTATAGAAATGCTAATGATTTTTCTATGTTGATTTTATATCCTGCTACCTTGCTATAGCTATTGATGATGCCTAGAAGCTTCTGAATAGAGTTTTTTGGGTCTTGAAGGTATAGGATCATGTCGTCTGTAAATAGGGATATTTTGACAGTTTCTTTACCTATTTGTATTCCTTTTATTCCTTCTTCTTGCCTAATTGCTCTGGCTAGGAATTCCAGTACTATGTTGAATAGGAGTGGAGATAGTGGGCATCCTTGTCTGGTTCCTGATTTTAGAGGGAATGGTTTCAGTTTTTCTCCATTAAGTATAATGCTGGCTGTAGGTTTGTCATATATAGCTTTTATAATGTTGAAGTACTTTCCTTCTATTCCTAGTTTTCTTAGAGCTTTTATCATGAAATGGTGTTGGATCTTATCAAAGGCTTTTTCTGCATCTATTGAGATGATCAGGTGGTTTTTGTCTTTGCTTCTGTTAATGTGGTTTATTACATATATTGATTTTTTGTATGTTGAACCACCCCTGCATCCCTGGGATGAAGCCTACTTGGTCATGGTGAATAATCTTTTTGATGTGTTGCTGAATTTGGTTTGCCATTATTTTGTTGAGGACTTTTGCATCAATGTTCATTAAGGAGATTGGCCTATAGTTCTCCTTTTTGGAGGTGTCTTTGCCTGGTTTTGGGATAAGTGTAATACTGGCTTCATAAAATGTGTTTGGCAGTTTTCCTTCCTTTTCTATTTCATGGAACAGTTTAAGGAGGGTTGGTATCAGTTCTTCTTTAAAGGTCTGATAGAATTCAGCAGAGAATCCATCAGGTCCTGGACTTTTCTTTTTGGGGAGACTCTTGATTGCTGCTTCAATTTCATTTTGTGTTATAGGTCTATTCAGGTGATTAATTTCCCCTTGGTTCAGTTTTGGATGATCATATGTATCTAGAAATCTGTCCATTTCTTTGAGATTTTCAAATTTATTTGAATATAGGTTCTCAAAGTAGTCTCTGATGATTTCCTGGACTTCCATGGTGTTTGTTGTTATCTCCCCTTTTGCATTCCTAATTCTACTAATTTGGGTTTTTCCTCTCCTCATTTTAGTCAGGTTTGCCAGGGGTCTATCGATCTTGTTTATTTTTTCAAAGAACCAACTTTTTGTTTCATTAATTCTTTGTATGGTTTTTTTTTGGTTTCTATTTCATTGATTTCAGCTCTTATTTTTATTATTTCTCTCCTTCTATTTGCTTTGGGATTTGCTTGTTCTTGTTTTTCTAGGAGTTTGAGATGTATCATTAGGTCATTGATTTGGGATCTTTCAATCTTTTTAATATATGCACTCATGGCTATAAACTTTCCTCTCGAGACTGCCTTAGCTGTGTCCCATAGGTTCCGGTAGGTTGTGTTTTCATTTTCATTGACTTCCAGGAACTTTTTAATTTCCTCTTTTATTGCATCGATGATCCATTCTTCATTAAGTAATGAGTTATTTAGTTTCCAGCTGTTTGCATGTTTTTTGTCTTTACTTTTGTTGTTGAGTTCTACTTTTACTGCATTGTGGTCAGATAGTATGCATGGTATTATTTCTATTTTCTTATATTTGCTGAGGCTTGCTTTGTGCCCTAGGATATGATCTATTTTGGAGAAGGTTCCATGGGCTGCTGAGAAGAATGTATATTGTGTAGAGGTTGGATGAAATGTTCTGTAGACATCTACTAGGTCCACTTGATCTATTGCATATTTTAGATCTTGGATTTCTTTATTGAGTTTTTGTTTGGATGACCTATCTATTGATGATAATGGAGTGTTAAAGTCTCCCACAACCACTGTGTTGGCATTTATATATGCTTTTAGGTCTTTCAGGGTATGTTTGATGAAATTGGGTGCGTTGACATTGGGTGCGTACAGATTGATGATTATTATTTCCTTTTGGTCTATTTCCCCTTTTATTAGTATGGAATGTCCTTCTTTACCTCGTTTGATCAATGTAGGTTTGAAGTCTACTTTGTCAGAGATAAGTATTGCTACTCCTGCTTGTTTTCGGGGGCCATTGGCTTGGTAAATCTTCTTCCAGCCTTTCATCCTAAGCATATGCTTATTTCTGTCGGTGAGATGAGTCTCCTGTAAGCAACAAATTGTTGGATCTTCTTTTTTAATCCAGTTTGTCAATCGGTGTCTTTTGATGGGTGAATTAAGTCCATTAACATTAAGCGTTAGTACTGATAGGTATGTGGTGATTCCTGCCATTTAGTTATCTTAGTTGTTTGAAGGTTTGATTGTGTGTACCTAACTTGATGTTACCCTCTACTGTCTTGCTTTTTCTTATCCTGTGGTTTGGTGCTGCCTGCCTTTTCATGGTTAAGTTGGGTGTCACTTTCTGTGTGCAGGATCCCTTGCAGAATCTTTTGTAATGGTGGCTTTGTGGTCACATATTGTTTTAGTTTCTGCTTATCATGGAAGACTTTTATTGCTCCATCTATTTTGAATGATAGCTTTGCTGGGTAGAGTATCCTGGGGTTGAAGTTATTTTCATTCAGTGCCCGGAAGATCTCACCCCACGCTCTTCTTGCTTTTAATGTTTCTGTTGAGAAGTCTGCTGTGATTTTGATGGGTTTACCTTTGTATGTTACTTGTTTTTTCTCTCTTACAGCCTTCAATATTCTTTCCTTAGTTTCTGAACTTGTTGTTTTAATGATGATATGTCGTGGAGTAGTTCTATTTTGATCTGGTCTGTTTGGTGTCCTGGAGGCCTCTTGCATTTGTATGGGAATATCTTTCTCTAGATTTGGGAAATTTTCCGTTATTATTTTGTTGAATATATTACGCATTCCTTTTCTTGCACCTCTTCTCCTTCTTTGATGCCCATGATTCTCAAGTTTGGTCTTTTGATGGAGTCAGTGAGTTCTTGCATTTTCTTTTCACAGGTCTTGAGTTGTTTAATTAATAGTTCTTCAGTTTTTCCTTTAATTACCATTTCATCTTCAAGTTCTGAGATTCTGTCTTCTGTTGTTCTATTCAAACTTTGATTCTCAAGTTTGGTCTTTTGATGGAGTCAGTGAGTTCTTGCATTTTCTTTTCACAGGTCTTGAGTTGTTTAATTAATAGTTCTTCAGTTTTTCCTTTAATTACCATTTCATCTTCACGTTCTGAGATTCTGTCTTCTGTTGTTCTATTCAAACTTTGTTTCTCAAGTTTGGTCTTTTGATGGAGTCAGTGAGTTCTTGCATTTTCTTTTCACAGGTCTTGAGTTGTTTAATTAATAGTTCTTCAGTTTTTCCTTTAATTACCATTTCATCTTCAAGTTCTGAGATTCTGTCTTCTGTTTGTTCTATTCTGCTGGATTGGTCTTCCGTTTTGTTTTGCAGTTCTGTTTCGTTCTTTTTTCTGAGGTTTTCCATATCCTGGCAGTTTTCTTCTTTATTGTTGTCTATTTTTGTCCTGAGTTCATTTATCCATTTATTCATTGTGTTCTCTCTTTCACTTTGGTGTTTATACAGTGCTTCTATGGTTTCCTTTATTTCTTCTTTTGCTTTTTCAAATTCTCTATTTTTATTGTCTTGGAATTTCTTGAGTGTCTCCTGTACATTTTGGTTGACCCTATCCAGTATCATCTCTATACAATTCTCATTGAGTACTTGTAGTATGTCTTCTTTTAAATTATTCTTGTGGGCTTCATTGGGTCCTTTGGCATAGTTTATCTTCATTTTGTTGGAGTCTGGATCTGAGTTTCTGTTCTCTTCATTCCCCTCTGGTTCCTGTACTAATTTTTTGCTGTGGGGAAACTGGTTTCCCTGTTTTTTCTGTCTTCCCTTCATTGTCCTTGGTGCTGTTACTGTCCCCGTACTGTGTGTAATTAAGTATTTTCTAGCTTGTAATAATAACAATGGTAATATTTAGAATGGAAGAGTGAGCTGAGATGGAAAGCAAGAAGTTAAAGAAAAGGGGAAAACAAATATACAGACAAGAGGGAGAAAGCAGAACAAGGTATCAGACAAGAGAGTTTCAAAGGTATAAACAGGGAGTGTTAGTGTACTAATCGACAGTAAGCTGAACAGACATTAGAGAGACAGAGAGAGGATTGAAAATCAAAGATAAAAAAATAAAAAATAAGTAAATGAAAGTAATATCTACATATAAAAATGAATTAAAATAAAATGGAAAATAGAAAATTAAAAAAAAACAAACCCCCCAAAACTTCCAAGTTTATATGCAATGCAGTTTCAGTCTTAATAATTTGGGTGTCCATCTCAATCTCCAGTCCTGGAGTTGGTGCCTCAGATGTTGTTCTGTAGTTGTCTCATCAAAGGGGATGCATAAAGTAGAACAAAACTACACACTTACACACACACACACACACACACACACACACACACACACACACAAAAAGTCCCACCAAGTGTCCCCAGTTCAAATGCAATACAGTTTCAGTAAGTTTTTCGGCTTGCAGGTGTAATTCGGTTGTTCTCTCATCAAAGGTAGGGAGAAAAAGAAAAAAAAGCATCTGGAGACAGTTCTGAGAATGGTATCTGCAACTGTGGCTTGCCTGCCTGCTGCTCTCAGCCTGTAGCTGCGGCGTTATTTATGCAGATCTCTGGGGTGAGCTAGCACTCACCTGGTCCCACAGGCTTTGTTTGCTCAGAGTTCTCCTGTGCGGGAGCCTCTGCTACAGGCTTTCCCCTTTCCAAGCACTGGGAAAGGTGACACTGCCCCACGTTGTCAGGCCTGTGTGTTTATTTACAGTTCATGTGGGAGGTGGGTCTTCCCCCCTCTCCTCTGAAGTTTTCCTCCCACTGCCACTTTCAGCAGCTTTCCTGCTCCTGCTTACTGGGTGGTGCTGCTGCTCCTGCCGGCCGCCATGTTTGTTTACAGTTCACGTGGGAAGTGGGTCTTCCCTCCTCTCACAAGCTTCCCCGCTCCTGGTTGCTGGGCGCGCCCCACTCCCGCCAGAGGCTCTCCGGCCCGCCCGGCTTGTTTATTTACAGTCCTGGGAAGGATTCCCTTCCCCCAATCTTCAGCGCTCAGGGCGCCCCACCCTCTTTCCAGCGTGTCTTAACTGTTCTTATTGCTTATTACTCAGTTTCTCTTTTTTTCCCGGGTGGATGTCAGTCTGTCCAGGGGGCTATGCTGCTCTGGCCCAGGCTTGTCTGTGGGGTACCGCGGTACCGCGAAGCTCACCTGGTCTGCGTCTTCCCAAGCCGTATGGGCGCCGGCCACTGGCGGCCCCAGGGGCCCTCCTCGTTTCTCTGTTTAATGTGAAGTGGAGATTCTCTGCACCGGTGGAGATGTGGAGGGGTCAAAGTTATGCCTTTTCTCGGTGATTATGCCTGCAAAGTGTGTCTCCAGCGTCTCTCCAAGATTTCACTATAGGAGGGTCGCTTTCTGCTTCCTACCTCTAGCTGCCATCTTGGAATCTTCTTATTGTGCATTCTTTATGTGTTTTGTATACAAATTATTTATCAGATATATGATTAGCAAATATGTTCTTAGTAGGTCTTTTAATACTTTGTTTTTTGAAGGTAGAAAGTTTTAAATTTTGATGGAATTCTATTTATCATTATTTTCTTCTATAAATCATGACTTTAGTTTCATATGTAAGAAATTTCTGTGTAACTTGAAGTCACAAAGATTTTCTGTGATGTTTCCTAACAGAAGTCTTATGGTTTTAGGATTTACATTTAGGTATATGATCCATTTTGTGTCCATTTTTATTTAGACTAAACAGTATGAATTAAAATTCTAATTGTCCCAAAAAGTCTTTCTGAAAATGGTATATTCTTCCCAATGAATTCATGGTACTTTTGTCAGGAATCTGTTGTTCATATATATGTGGGACTATTTATGGGCCATTTACGATCTTATGTTAATCTACTTGTTTAACTTGATTCATATATGATGTGATATAAGGGTCCAATTTCATTTCCCTGATATGGATATCCAGCTTTCCCAGTTCTGTCTATTGAAGAATGGCAGAGGGGGTGAATTTGACTAAGCTACATTGTAAGCCCTTTTGTAAATGTCGCATGAATCCCCAGTATACAAATAATATAACATTGAAAATAAAAAAATAAGAAATACCTGATCAGCATTGAGGTGCAGCACATGCTTAGCATGTGGAAGTCCTACGTTCAATACCACCCCCACCCGGCAAAAAAAAAAAAGGGATTGACTCTTTGGCTTTGTATCCCTGATTGCTGCTGGACTAGTTCTTACTCTCACACTAGCTGGCCAGCAGTATTATCTCATCAAATCTGGAGTGTACATTGTCTTACTGTGTTTCTGCTGCCTTAACAAAATACCTTAATCTGGGTAATTAATATGAACAGCAGAAAGTTACTGCTTTCTATTTTGAAGGCTGGAAAGTTCCAAGATTGAGGTGCCAGCATACTTGTCATATAGTGACAGTCCATTCCTCACAGATGATGCCTTGTTAGTTTGCCCCTCACATGGTGAAGGGGAGAAAAGGGACAAACAGCCCTTTGATAAAGCTACTAATCCCCTGCGAGAGGGCTGATTCCTCAGGCTCTAATTACCCAAAGCTCCAGCACCTTCTAATACTATTGCGTTATGGATTATGTGGCAACAGGAATTTTGAAGGAACACAAACATTCTAACCATCTGTAGAAAACATATGCTGTTTGTGTGTCAGAAACCTTCCTTGTTGTTATTTAGACCAGCACCTCTACTGCCATGTAATGGAAGCACTCCTCTTTTTGGCCACAGTGATTAGTCTTAGTGTGGACATCTGACCCATGCTGAGCCAGTGACGGGATTTCCTCTGATTCAGCAGGGTGGTTTTGCTGTGCTCTGTGAGACCCTGGGATTGCTGGGTGGCATGCTCCTTGCCACTGGGAAGGCAAGGTAGCAAGGTTGGCATTCAGAGACCAAGACAGACGGGAGATGGAGAGGGCAGGTGTTCCAGTTCCTGGTTCAGTCCCTTCCTACCATTTCAGGGACTGGTTTAAGTGAATCCTCTCTCCTTTCTTTTCTTAAACTAGTTAAGGATCAGGCCTTTTTTTTTGTGTGTGAGACTGGGTTTGAATTTAGGGCTTCACGCTTGCAAAGCAGGTTTTCTGTCACTTGAGCCACACCTCCAGTCAGTTTTGCTCTGGTTATTTTGGAGATGGGATATAGTGAACTATTCGCAGGGATGACTTCCAACCACTATCCTCCCCATCTCAGCCTCCCAAGTAGCTAGGATTACAGGTGTGATCCACCAGTGCCTGGCTCAGTTTCAATTTTTGTTTTTTCACAAGCAACCTTCAGTTATATGCAGGATTTCATGAATTTTGGTAGATGTGTGTGTGTGTGTGTATGTGTGTGTGTGTGTGTGTGATACTGAGTATCAAACCCAGGCTGTCACACCTGCTAGGCATGCACTCCACTCCTGAAGCTATTCTCCCAGTCTATTTTTTATTTTTGAAAGGAGGGAATTACATTTAGCATTCTCCTTGAAACCTCCCTCCACATTGGGGGTGTGGCTCAAGTGGTAGAATGCCTGCTCAGCAAGCATAAGGCTCTGTGTTCAATGTCTAGTACTGACAAAAAAAATCTCTGTTCTATCAAAGTTTTCCCATCTCTACGAGCCAGTGTCTTCTTCTAGACACACACCACCTTCCCCATCAGCTGGGCAATCTTGGTTTCTTATTTCCCACTCACTCTAGAAAAATATTTCTTTCTGTTTAAAACATGCTGAAGACTTTCCCTCTTTCTCAAAAAAACCACATTACCCAGCCAATGTGTTCCTATAGCAAAGGATCTTACTACAGCATCTCAATAAAGGTGATATTCTTCCTACAAAGGAACTTTTGTAGGATTCTTTCTTTCTTTCTTTCTTTCTTTCTTTCTTTCTTTTTCTTTCTTTCCTTCTTTCTCTCCCTCTCTCCCTCCCTCCCTCCTTCCCTCTCTCCTTCCTTCCTTCCTTCCTTCCTACCTCCTTTTTCTTTTTGTGGCACTGGGGCTTGAACTCAGGGCCTCACACTTGCTAGGCAAGCACTCCAACACTTGAGCAAATCCACCAGCCCCACAAAGGAACTTTTGTACTGACTGCTAAGAGGATACAATTTTCTCCATATTTGAATACCTGCAGTGTTTTTTAGATCATTTTCCTCACTAACTAAGCCCTCTACTGTCATTTGCAAGGCCCTATCTCAGCACATTTTATTCTAAATAAGACAGTTTATATTATTACTTTCTTTTTCTATGCAAACCTAGACATACCTCTCATTAGATTCTACCACTTCTCTAGCTGACTAATCTAAATCTTTTCATTAAAAATTAAAGGGTTTTTGAAACTCTTCTTCTTCTTTATTTTAGTGGTACTGGGGTTTAAACTAAGGGCCTTGCACCTCACACTTGAGCCAGGTGGTCTGCTGCTTGAGCCATACCTCCAGCCCATTTCCATACATTTAATGATTTAATTTTAGTGAAATGTTTGAAATAACTCCTGATTTTGCTCAAAATAAACGTACAGGTCATGTTTAGCAATTCCTGCCTTATTTTTGCCTTTCTCTCCTCTCCCATCCCTGCACTGTTCTTGGCAGAGTCTTCACTGTTGGAATGAAGGTGTGATGATAGAGATTGGAAAGGAAGAAAGAACAATTCTCTTAAATTATTTCATGTTACTGAGGAGGGGAGTTCTGGAGGAAGATGACTAATACATCTCCAGTATGAGGCACAATTTTTTTTTTCTGAAAGTTCAATAAGAACCCAGGAAGAGATAGGGATACCTTTTAAAGGGGCTTTTTTGTGTGTTCAGCAAATGAGGATTTGATAATTCCTTAATTACTCTGACTATGCTGGACAAAAAATGGCCAGAGTAACAATGTGAGATGATTGATGTGTTAATTTGTTCCATTAGAGTAACCAACTGACTGTATATGTAGCTTATAACATCACGTTGTATACCTTGAATATATACAATTAATTTTATTTTAAAAATCCAAACAAAAAGGGCCATAAGTTCTTTGGAGCATCTTTCTATGCCCTTTTAATCTGAGCTGGCTTTCTGTCTTGCTCTGACCAGGTAAGTGCACTTGAATTATCTGACTTCTCAACAATGTCTCAAGGATCTTGTGGTTTCTACCCATTTCCACTTGGAAAATCCTTCCACTCTGCTAGATATTGGGGCCATTGCTCCAGAAAGGCTGTGTGGAAGAGGACTCCAGCCAACAACTCTAGTCACAAGGCATATGAACGAAATCCAGTGACCTGCCAGATAACTGGAGCCACATGGAAGACCTCATGAGAGGTCATCAGAGGAATGGCCACTGCAGTTTAGGATTCTGCCTAAATCACAGAATCATGGGCAAAATTGCCCTACTCCTTATATCCAGTGGAAAGGGGAAATGGATGATACAAGGAAGAGGGGGCAATCGTAGGAACAATGTTCTATAGCAGGAAAGAGGTGATGGTGGGATCTTTCAAGAAAGAAAGGAGTTAGGAGCCTGGGAACTTTTTCCTCTATCATACTAGGGAAGGAAATGTAAGTGGGGATTCTTGAGATTTGAGGGCCGATTTGGCAGGGAGTACTGGGAAATTCTGATTGGTTCAATTTTTTAAATGTGAGTTATAAAGTTGGGAGAGGAGTGGATTTGGAGAAAATGATTTGTTCTTTTCTTCTTTCTTTTTTTTGGGCATAAACAGCATTTGAACTCAGGGTTTTACACTTGCTAGGCAGATGCTCTACCACTTGAGCCACTCTGCCAGCCCTTTTTCGCATTGAGTATTTTCAAGATAGCATCTCGCAAACTATTTGCCCTGGCTAGCTTCCAACCTTGATCCTTTTAATCTCTGCTTCCTGAGTAGCTAGGATTACAGTTGTCAGCCACCAGTGCCTGGCTGAGAAGGTGATTTGAAGAGTAGAAAGTAGCTCAGTAGGATTATAGGAAAGCACTGTTGGTCCCTGAAAGTTAGTGTTTTTACACTTAACTGAGTGAGACCTGTCAACTATGTGCTTTTTCTCCAACCATATTCAGATGTTTGGGTGCGAGTGTGGCATAAGTAGAAAGTTGGATTTAATCATGATTATGGCTTTTGAGTATGATGGAGTTAGGGAGGGTCAAGGGTCAAAATAATTGTGCACATCTGCAGGAGACCGGTTACAATAATGGACCACACAATGAAAAGGAGTCCCAAAAGGTGGAAAGTGATGACATGAAGAGATTAAGGGTTTGGGTGAGATTAGTGGATTGAATACTACCTCATGAGGAAAGATACCAATGGTGTTCTTGTTTAGTATCAGATATTAATAAACATTACAACAACAAATTTGTTGATTTGTACAAACAGGAGTTGGGCTAGAGTAAACTCTTAAGATTCTAACAATCTGAGAAGATTCCAAGATGGCGGCTAGAGGTAGGAAGCAGAAAGCGACCCTCCTATAGTGAAATCTTGGAGAGACGCTGGAGACACACTTTGCAGGCATAATCACCGAGAAAAGGCATAACTTTGACCCCTCCACATCTCCAGCTGGTGCAGAGAATCTCCACTTCACGTTAAACAGAGAAACGAGGAGGGCCCCCGGGGCCGCCAGTGGCCGATGCCCATACGGCGTGGGAAGACGCAGACCAGGTGAGCTTCACGGTACCGCGGTACCCCACAGACAAGCCTGGGCCAGAGCAGCATAGCCCCCTGGACAGACTGACATCCACCCGGGAAAAAAAGAGAAACTGAGTAATAAGCAATAAGAACAGTTAAGACACGCTGGAAAGAGGGTGGGGCGCCCTGAGCGCTGAAGATTGGGGGAAGGAAATCCTTCCCAGGACTGTAAATAAACAAGCCGGGCGGGCCGGAGAGCCTCTGGCGGGAGCGGGGTGCGCGCCCAGCAACCAGGAGCGGGGAAGCTTGTGAGAGTGGTGGAGGGAGGAAAACTACACAGGAGAGGAGGGAAGACCCACTTCCCACGTGAACTGTAAACAAACATGGTGGCCGGCAGGAGCAGCAGCACCACCCAGTAAGCAGGAGCAGGAAAGCTGCTGAAAGTGGCAGTGGGAGGAAAACTTCAGAGGAGAGGGGGGAAGACCCACCTCCCACATGAACTGTAAATAAACACACAGGCCTGACAACGTGGGGCAGTGTCACCTTTCCCAGTGCTTGGAAAGGGGAAAGCCTGTAGCAGAGGCTCCCGCACAGGAGAACTCTGAGCAAACAAAGCCTGTGGGACCAGGTGAGTGCTAGCTCACCCCAGAGATCTGCATAAATAACGCCGCAGCTACAGGCTGAGAGCAGCAGGCAGGCAAGCCACAGTTGCAGATACCATTCTCAGAACTGTCTCCAGATGCTTTTTTTTCTTTTTCTCCCTACCTTTGATGAGAGAACAACCGAATTACACCTGCAAGCCGAAAAACTTACTGAAACTGTATTGCATTTGAACTGGGGACACTTGGTGGGACTTTGTGTGTGTGTGTGTGTGTGTGTGTGTGTGTGTGTGTGTGTGTGTGTGTAAGTGTGTAGTTTTGTTCTACTTTATGCATCCCCTTTGATGAGACAACTACAGAACAACATCTGAGGCACCAACTCCAGGACTGGAGATTGAGATGGACACCCAAATTATTAAGACTGAAACTGCATTGCATATAAACTTGGAAGTTTTGGGGGGTTTGTTTTTTTTTTTAATTTTCTATTTTCCATTTTAATTCATTTTTATATATAGATATTACTTTCATTTACTTATTTTTTATTTTTTTATCTTTGATTTTCAATCCTCTCTCTGTCTCTCTAATGTCTGTTCAGCTTACTGTCGATTAGTACACTAACACTCCCTGTTTATACCTTTGAAACTCTCTTGTCTGATACCTTGTTCTGCTTTCTCCCTCTTGTCTGTATATTTGTTTTCCCCTTTTCTTTAACTTCTTGCTTTCCATCTCAGCTCACTCTTCCATTCTAAATATTACCATTGTTATTATTACAAGCTAGAAAATACTTAATTACACACAGTACGGGGACAGTAACAGCACCAAGGACAATGAAGGGAAGACAGAAAAAACAGGGAAACCAGTTTCCCCACAGCAAAAAATTAGTACAGGAACCAGAGGGGAATGAAGAGAACAGAAACTCAGATCCAGACTCCAACAAAATGAAGATAAACTATGCCAAAGGACCCAATGAAGCCCACAAGAATAATTTAAAAGAAGACATACTACAAGTACTCAATGAGAATTGTATAGAGATGATACTGGATAGGGTCAACCAAAATGTACAGGAGACACTCAAGAAATTCCAAGACAATAAAAATAGAGAATTTGAAAAAGCAAAAGAAGAAATAAAGGAAACCATAGAAGCACTGTATAAACACCAAAGTGAAAGAGAGAACACAATGAATAAATGGATAAATGAACTCAGGACAAAAATAGACAACAATAAAGAAGAAAACTGCCAGGATATGGAAAACCTCAGAAAAAAGAACGAAACAGAACTGCAAAACAAAACGGAAGACCAATCCAGCAGAATAGAACAAACAGAAGACAGAATCTCAGAACTTGAAGATGAAATGGTAATTAAAGGAAAAACTGAAGAACTATTAATTAAACAACTCAAGACCTGTGAAAAGAAAATGCAAGAACTCACTGACTCCATCAAAAGACCAAACTTGAGAAACAAAGTTTGAATAGAACAACAGAAGACAGAATCTCAGAACGTGAAGATGAAATGGTAATTAAAGGAAAAACTGAAGAACTATTAATTAAACAACTCAAGACCTGTGAAAAGAAAATGCAAGAACTCACTGACTCCATCAAAAGACCAAACTTGAGAATCAAAGTTTGAATAGAACAACAGAAGACAGAATCTCAGAACTTGAAGATGAAATGGTAATTAAAGGAAAAACTGAAGAACTATTAATTAAACAACTCAAGACCTGTGAAAAGAAAATGCAAGAACTCACTGACTCCATCAAAAGACCAAACTTGAGAATCATGGGCATCAAAGAAGGAGAAGAGGTGCAAGAAAAGGAATGCGTAATATATTCAACAAAATAATAACGGAAAATTTCCCAAATCTAGAGAAAGATATTCCCATACAAATGCAAGAGGCCTCCAGGACACCAAACAGACCAGATCAAAATAGAACTACTCCACGACATATCATCATTAAAACAACAAGTTCAGAAACTAAGGAAAGAATATTGAAGGCTGTAAGAGAGAAAAAACAAGTAACATACAAAGGTAAACCCATCAAAATCACAGCAGACTTCTCAACAGAAACATTAAAAGCAAGAAGAGCGTGGGGTGAGATCTTCCGGGCACTGAATGAAAATAACTTCAACCCCAGGATACTCTACCCAGCAAAGCTATCATTCAAAATAGATGGAGCAATAAAAGTCTTCCATGATAAGCAGAAACTAAAACAATATGTGACCACAAAGCCACCATTACAAAAGATTCTGCAAGGGATCCTGCACACAGAAAGTGACACCCAACTTAACCATGAAAAGGCAGGCAGCACCAAACCACAGGATAAGAAAAAGCAAGACAGTAGAGGGTAACATCAAGTTAGGTACACACAATCAAACCTTCAAACAACTAAGATAACTAAATGGCAGGAATCACCACATACCTATCAGTACTAACGCTTAATGTTAATGGACTTAATTCACCCATCAAAAGACACCGATTGACAAACTGGATTAAAAAAGAAGATCCAACAATTTGTTGCTTACAGGAGACTCATCTCACCGACAGAAATAAGCATATGCTTAGGATGAAAGGCTGGAAGAAGATTTACCAAGCCAATGGCCCCCGAAAACAAGCAGGAGTAGCAATACTTATCTCTGACAAAGTAGACTTCAAACCTACATTGATCAAACGAGGTAAAGAAGGACATTCCATACTAATAAAAGGGGAAATAGACCAAAAGGAAATAATAATCATCAATCTGTACGCACCCAATGTCAACGCACCCAATTTCATCAAACATACCCTGAAAGACCTAAAAGCATATATAAATGCCAACACAGTGGTTGTGGGAGACTTTAACACTCCATTATCATCAATAGATAGGTCATCCAAACAAAAACTCAATAAAGAAATCCAAGATCTAAAATATGCAATAGATCAAGTGGACCTAGTAGATGTCTACAGAACATTTCATCCAACCTCTACACAATATACATTCTTCTCAGCAGCCCATGGAACCTTCTCCAAAATAGATCATATCCTAGGGCACAAAGCAAGCCTCAGCAAATATAAGAAAATAGAAATAATACCATGCATACTATCTGACCACAATGCAGTAAAAGTAGAACTCAACAACAAAAGTAAAGACAAAAAACATGCAAACAGCTGGAAACTAAATAACTCATTACTTAATGAAGAATGGATCATCGATGCAATAAAAGAGGAAATTAAAAAGTTCCTGGAAGTCAATGAAAATGAAAACACAACCTACCGGAACCTATGGGACACAGCTAAGGCAGTCTTGAGAGGAAAGTTTATAGCCATGAGTGCATATATTAAAAAGATTGAAAGATCCCAAATCAATGACCTAATGATACATCTCAAACTCCTAGAAAAACAAGAACAAGCAAATCCCAAAGCAAATAGAAGGAGAGAAATAATAAAAATAAGAGCTGAAATCAATGAAATAGAAACCAAAAAAAACCATACAAAGAATTAATGAAACAAAAAGTTGGTTCTTTGAAAAAATAAACAAGATCGATAGACCCTTGGCAAACCTGACTAAAATGAGGAGAGGAAAAACCCAAATTAGTAGAATTAGGAATGCAAAAGGGGAGATAACAACAAACACCATGGAAGTCCAGGAAATCATCAGAGACTACTTTGAGAACCTATATTCAAATAAATTTGAAAATCTCAAAGAAATGGACAGATTTCTAGATACATATGATCATCCAAAACTGAACCAAGGGGAAATTAATCACCTGAATAGACCTATAACACAAAATGAAATTGAAGCAGCAATCAAGAGTCTCCCCAAAAAGAAAAGTCCAGGACCTGATGGATTCTCTGCTGAATTCTATCAGACCTTTAAAGAAGAACTGATACCAACCCTCCTTAAACTGTTCCATGAAATAGAAAAGGAAGGAAAACTGCCAAACACATTTTATGAAGCCAGTATTACACTTATCCCAAAACCAGGCAAAGACACCTCCAAAAAGGAGAACTATAGGCCAATCTCCTTAATGAACATTGATGCAAAAATCCTCAACAAAATAATGGCAAACCAAATTCAGCAACACATCAAAAAGATTATTCACCATGACCAAGTAGGCTTCATCCCAGGGATGCAGGGGTGGTTCAACATACAAAAAATCAATATATGTAATAAACCACATTAACAGAAGCAAAGACAAAAACCACCTGATCATCTCAATAGATGCAGAAAAAGCCTTTGATAAGATCCAACACCATTTCATGATAAAAGCTCTAAGAAAACTAGGAATAGAAGGAAAGTACTTCAACATTATAAAAGCTATATATGACAAACCTACAGCCAGCATTATACTTAATGGAGAAAAACTGAAACCATTCCCTCTAAAATCAGGAACCAGACAAGGATGCCCACTATCTCCACTCCTATTCAACATAGTACTGGAATTCCTAGCCAGAGCAATTAGGCAAGAAGAAGGAATAAAAGGAATACAAATAGGTAAAGAAACTGTCAAAATATCCCTATTTGCAGACGACATGATCCTATACCTTCAAGACCCAAAAAAACTCTATTCAGAAGCTTCTAGGCATCATCAATAGCTATAGCAAGGTAGCAGGATATAAAATCAACATAGAAAAATCATTAGCATTTCTATACACTAATAATGAACAAACTGAAAAAGAATATATGAAAACAATTCCATTTACAATAGCCTCAAAAAAATCAAATACCTAGGTGTAAACCTAACAAAAGATGTGAAAGACCTCTACAAGGAAAACGATACACTTCTGAAGAAAGAGATTGAGGAAGACTATAGAAAGTGGAGAGATCTCCCATGCTCATGGATTGGTAGAATCAACATAGTAAAAATGTCGATACTCCCCAAAGTAATCTACATGTTTAATGCAATTCCCATCAAAATTCCAATGACATTCATTAAAGAGAGAGAAAAATCTACTGTGAAATTTATATGGAAACACAAGAGGCCACGAATAGCCAAGGCAATACTCAGTCAAAAGAACAATGCAGGAGGTATCACAATACCTGACTTCAAACTATATTACAAATCAATAACAATAAAAACAGCATGGTACTGGCACAAAAACAGACATGAAGACCAGTGGAACAGAGTAGAGGACCCAGATATGAAGCCACACAACTATAACCAACTTATCTTTGACAAAGGAGCTAAAAATATACGATGGAGAAAGAGCAGCCTCTTCAACAAAAACTGCTGGGAAAACTGGTTAGCAGTCTGCAAAAAACTGAAACTAGATCCATGTATATCACTCTATACCAAGATTAACTCAAAATGGATCAAGGATCTTAATATCAGACCCCAAACTCTTAAGTTGATACAAGAAAGAGTAGGAAACGCTCTGGAGTTAGTAGGTATAGGTAAGAACTTTCTCAATGAAACCCCAGCAGCACAGCAACTAAGAGATAGCATAGATAAATGGGACCTCATAAAACTAAAAAGCTTTTGTTCATCAAAAGAAATGGTCTCTAAACTGAAGAGAACACCCACAGAGTGGAAGAAAATATTTGCCAACTATACATCAGACAAAGGACTGATAACCAGAATATACAGGGAACTTAAAAAACTAAATTCTCCCAAAACTAATGAACCAATGAAGAAATGGGCACGTGAACTAAATAGAACTTTCTCAAAAGAAGAAATTCAAATGGCCAGAAAACACATGAAAAAATGCTCACCATCTCTAGCAATAAAGGAAATGCAAATTAAAACCACGCTAAGATTCCACCTCACCCCTGTTAGAATAGCCATCATCAGCAACACCACCAACAACAGGTGTTGGCGAGGATGCGGGGAAAAAGGAACCCTCTTACACTGTTGGTGGGAATGTAGACTAGTACAACCACTCTGGAAAAAAATCTGGAGGCTACTTAAAAAGTTGGACATCGATCTACCATTTGATCCAGCAATACCACTCTTGGGGATATACCCAAAAGACTGTTACTCCAGAGGCACCTGCACATCCATGTTTATTGCGGCACTATTCACAATAGCCAAGTTATGGAAACAGCCAAGATGTCCCACCACTGACGAATGGATTAAGAAAATGTGGTATCTATACACAATGGAATTTTATGCAGCCATGAAGAAGAACGAAATGTTATCATTCGCTGGTAAATGGATGGAATTGGAGAACATCATTCTGAGTGAGGTTAGCCTGGCTCAAAAAACCAAAAATCGTATGTTCTCCCTCATATGTGGACATTAGATCAAGGGCAAACACAGCAAGGGGATTGGACTATGAGCACATGATAAAAGCGAGAGCACACAAGGGAGGGATGAGGATAGGTAAGACACCTAAAAAACTAGCTAGCATTTGTCGCCCTTAACGCAGAGAAACTAAAGCAGATACCTTAAAGCAACTGAGGCCAATAGGAAAAGGGGACCAGGAACTAGAGAAAAGGTTAGTTCAAGAAGAATTAACCTAGAAGGTAACACCCACGCACAGGAAATCAATGTGAGTCAATGCCCTGTATAGCTATCCTTATCTCAACCAGCAAAAACCCTTGTTCCTTCCTATTATTGCTTATACTCTCTGTACAACAAAATTAGAAATAAGGGCAAAATAGTTTCTGCTGAGTATTGGGGGGGGAGCGGGAGGGGGTGGAGTGGGTGGTAAGGGAGGGGGTGGGGGCAGTGGGGAGAAATGAACCAATCCTTGTATGCACATATGAATAATAAAAGAAAAATGAAAAAAAAAAGAATGCACAATAAGAAAAAAGTATGCCAATAAAAACATGAGGAAAAGCTTTCAGCAGGCACTTGGAACAAATAAGACTGAAGATGTCAAAGAAATGTGAAAATGTACTTATAATTAAAACAATGAATGTAATGTAACTATTACTGAGAAGTAAAAAAAATAAGTAATGAATCATTAACAAAACTTGAATGAATCTCAAAGACATTACGCTGGGTAAGAGAAGTCAGTTTCTGAAGATGAATTATGGTTTAATTCTATTAATCTTTGCAACAACAAAAAGATATAGAGTCAGGAAATGATTTGTAGCTGCTAGGTTTTTTGTTCAATGGTTTGAATTAGTAGACATTAATAATACAAGGGGTGTCTTTGTGGAAATTCCTTACATGTAGTGTACTTTGCAGAAATTCACCCCCTCCATTATGTTCCTATGCCTTCCTCCTTCTCCCCCTCTTTTTCAAACAATGTTCAGTGCATTTCATTCTGCTGTCTTTGAACATAGACATGGAGTATATTTTGATCTTCTTCCCTTCTCAGTTTCCTTTCCTTTCCCCCTGCCCCTCCCACTGATCACCCCCCACATTGTCTCCTGTTCACACTCATGTCCAATTATTATAATCATCATCAACATTTTAAGTCTAGGTTCTATGAATGTGCAAAAACATGCAAACTGGCTAATTTTTTTCTTTTTCACCGTCCTGGGGTTTGAATTCAGGGTCTCACACTTGCTAGGTGGGTGTTCTACCACTTGAGCCACTCCTCCAGCCCAACCTTTGGCTTTTCGAGGTTGGCTTATCTCACTCAACATAATGATTTCTAGTTCCATTCATTTTCCTGCAAATGACATAGTTTCATTCTTCTTTATTGCTGAATAATATTGCAAGGTTTGTGTGTGTTTTTTTCTTTATCCATTCATCATATGTTAAGCACCTCAGCTGACTCCACAGTTTAGCTATTGAGAACTGAGATACAATAACTATGAGTATGCAGGTATATGTTTTATATATTGACTTACACTCGTTTGAATATTTGCCTAAGAGTGGTGTAGTGGGATCATAAGGTAGGTTGACTTTTATTTTTTTAAGGAACCTCCATACTGATATAGTCTCCCAATGTACCAGCTTACATTCCTACCCACAGTGTATGAGGGCTCTGTTTTCCCTGCATCCTCACCAGCATTTGTTGTTTATTTTCTTGATGATTGCCAATCTGGAGTGAAATGGAATCTTAGTGTAGTTTTGGTTTGCATTCCCTTTATGGCAAAGAATGTTGAACACTTCTTCACGTATCTATTAAGAATTTGAATTTCTTCTGAGAATTATCCAATTCATTTGCCCATTTATTTGAATAATAGATTTTTCAACCTTTAGTTTTTTTACTTCTTTTTTTATTCTGGATATTAATCCTTTATCTATTGAATAGCTAGTAAAGATTTTTTTCCCATTCTATGGGAATGTCTCTTGATTCTTATAGTTATTTCTTTTAATATGCAGAAGATTTTTGATTTGATAAAGTACCATTTGTCAATTATTGCTCTTATTTCCTGGGCAATTAGTGTCCTATTTAGAAAGTAATTACTTAGGCCTACATCTTCCAGAGTTTTTCCTATTTTTTTCCTGAAGTAGTTTCAAAGTTTCAGTTCTTATATTAAGATCTTTGATCCATTTATAGTTGATTTTCATATAGGGTGATAACAAGGGGTCTAGTTTCAGTCTTTTCATATAGGTAACCCAACATCATTTGTTGAAGAAGCTGTCTTTCTCTAATGTATGTTTTTGGCTCCTCTGTCAAAGATCGGATGGCTGTAACTGTGTGGTTTTATTTCTGGGTCTTCTGTGCAGTTCCCTTGGTCATCATGTCTGTTTTTGTGCCTGTACGATGCTGTTTTTGTTACTCTGTAGTATAATTTCAAGTCTGGTTTTGTGATAATCCAGCATTGCTCTTTTTGCTCCAGATTACTTTTGCTATTCAGGGTCTTTTATTTTTCCATATGAATTTTAGGATTTTGCCAGGGGTTTTGAGAGAGCTGAAGATAATATGAGAGAGCTCTTTGAGGTGACAGAACTATTCTCTATCTTGATTTTGTGGTGGTTACATGATTTTATGCATGTGTTCAAGCTGATATAACTGTACACAAAATTTTAAAAGTCATTTTAAATATATGATAGGTTTACAACTTAATTTTATTTTTAAGACAAAATTCAATATCACCACACAACTATTAGAATATTTACTGCACATCTATTAGAGTAGATATTAATAGGGCTCATCATACTAAGGTGTTGTGTGGAGGACCCTAAACTCTCACACACTGCTGATGAGGATGTAGAGTGTGGGTGCAGTGATTTTGGAAAACACTTTGTCAGTTTCCTAAAAGCAATGCTATCTCAATCCTAGGTATTTACCCGGGAGTAGAGAAACATATATCCATAAAAAATGTGGAAGCAAATGTTCATACCACCATTGTATGTAGTCACTAAAAACTGCACACAACCTAAACGAACCCATTTGTTTGTCCATCAGATACATGCACAGATAAATTTTCCTACAGTCATTCAAGGAAACACTACTGAGCAATAAAGAGGAATGAACTATGCTATACACAATGACAGGGAAGAATCTTAATCATGCTGAATGAAAGATGTCACACACACAAAAGCACAATCTGCATCATTATAATTATATAAAATTCAAAGACGTGTAAATGAAAGTACAATGACAAAAATCCAATAGGAAAGCCATGGTCACCTAAGAATGAGGATGAGGATACAGGAAGTGGAAGCATAAGAGAAATGGATTAGAAAGCTTTGGGAGTGGGGGGAGAAATGACCCAAGCCTTGTATGCACATATGAATAATAAAATTTAAAAAAAAAGAAAGCTTTGGGAGCAATACAACATTATCTCACTTGTGGTGTCAGTTCTAATTGTGTAGATCTGTGTCATAACAGTTATGTTATATCAATTATACATCAATAAATATCTTATAAAACATGAGTATGTGACATAGATCATAGCTTAGTGAGTTAAAAAAACAATGATTTGCATGTTTCAGAGAATTAGATTTATTCACACACTCTCTTGAATCTTTTAGGTAGACTGAGTTCCAGCTTTTACAACATTATGTCATCTCCAGCTATTATTAAAATGTGAATAATTCAGACATTGTAATACATTAATTAGTATTAAGTAAAATGGCAATAATATTTGATTGTTTTATAAATTATTTAGGTACAAATAATACTCTGCTTGTTAGGACTTGCTTTTCCAGTTTCTCAGGCCAGAACCAGAGAGCTTCTGTCTAACCCACTGTGCTTCCTTTGCAGTTTTAGGATATGTTTAACTAGGAAATACCTGAGGAAAATAAAATGGTAAATTCACAACTAGTTTGATGGTACTTCAAATTCTCATATGCTTCTCTCTTTTCAGACTGCAAACAGTCTCCCAATCTACTTTGCCTATGGTATACAGTTGTTATCGAGGGAAGTAAGCATGCTTACTCCATCTTATTCAGAACTGGAGCATAATACTCTATTTTCATTTATCAGATTAGCAAAGTTTTGTTTGCTTGTTAATGGAATAATGCTATATCCAACCAGGGCTCACAAGAGTACAAAAAATGGGCAGATTGATACTCTTGAATAGAAATGGCAAAAATTCTGAAATGATTTTTTATTATGAAGCAAGAATCCCTGGGGGTTTTTTTGTTTTTTTGCAGTACCAGGGCTTGAACTCAGCGCCTACACCCTGAGCCACTACACAAGCCCTTTTTGTGTTAGGTATTTTTGAGATAGGGTCTCGTGAACTATTTTCCAGGTCTGATGTCAAACCAAGATCCTCCTGATCTTTGCCTCCTGAGCAGCTAGGATTACAGGCGTGAGCCACCAGTGCCTGGCAAGAATCTTAAAGATGCTTCTATCATTGCTATCCATAGGCTGTAGAATTAAGTTTCCCTCTACCCTCTGGGACTCCTGTAACAAACAAATGCACAAGAGAAAACAAGTTTTCTTTTTTCTCTTTTATTTATTTATTTTTTTATTCATATGTGCATACAATGTTTGGGTCATTTCTCCCCCATTCCCCCACCCCATCCCCTCCCTCTCCCCCCCACCGCCTCGATACCTGGCAGAAACTATTTTGCCCTTATCTCTAAATTTGTTGTAGAGAGAGTATAAGCAATAATAGGAAGGAACAAGGGTTTTTGCTGGTTGAGATAAGGATAGCTATACAGGGCATTGACTCACATTGATTTCCTGTGCCTGTGTGTTACCTTCTAGGTTAATTCTTTTTGATCTCACCTTTTCTCTAGTTCCTGGTCCCCTTCTCCTATTGACCTCAGTTGCTTTAAGGTATCTGCTTTAGTTTCTCTGCGTTGAGGGCAACAAATGCTAGCTAGTTTTTTAGGTGTCTTACCTATCCTCACCCCTCCCTTGTGTGCTCTCGCTTTTATCATGTGCTCATAGTTCAATCCCCTTGTTGTGTTTGCCCTTGATCTAATGTCCACATATGAGGGAGAACATACGGTTTTTGGTCTTTTGGGCCAGGCTAACCTTACTCAGAATGATGTTCTCCAATTCCATCCATTTACCAGCGAATGATAACATTTCGTTCTTCTTCATGGCTGCATAGAATTCCATTGTGTATAGATACCACATTTTCTTAATCCATTCGTCAGTGGTGGGGCATCTTGGCTGTTTCCATAACTTGGCTATTGTGAATAGTGCTGCAATAAACATGGGTGTGCAGGTGCCTCTGGAGTAACCTGTGTCACAGTCTTTTGGGTATATCCCCAAGAGTGGTATTGCTGAATCAAATGGTAGATCAATGTTTAGCTTTTTAAGAAGCCTCCAAATTTTTTTCCAGAGTGGTTGTACTAGTTTACATTCCTACCAGCAGTGTAAGAGGGTTCCTTTTTCCCCACATCCTCACCAACACCTGTTGTTGGTGGTGTTGCTAATGATGGCTATTCTAACAGGGGTGAGGTGGAATCTTAGTGTGGTTTTTAATTTGCATTTCCTTTATTGCTAGAGATGGTGAGCATTTTTTTCATGTGTTTTTTGGCCATTTGAATTTCTTCTTTTGAGAAATTTCTGTTTAGTTCATTTGCCCATTTCTTTATTGGTTCATTAATTTTGGGAGAATTTAGTTTTTTAAGTTCCCTATATATTCTGGTTATCAGTCCTTTGTCTGATGTGTAATTGGCAAATATTTTCTCCCACTCTGTGGGTGTTCTCTTCAGTTTAGAGACCATTTCGAAAACAAGTTTTCTGCATGTATATTTGAGGAAATGAGTAACTCTCAGAGAGGTAGTTTAGAACTTACTTGCTTATGTAGCATCTACAACAAAGAAGCAACAAGACAAAGGGAAACAACCTTGAGTCTTTAGAGACAACAAATTCTGGGAAGACAGATCTATGGGAATCCAGTGGGGTAGACACAGACCAGTTGATCAGGTTTGTCATGTAGAATCCTTGGCTGCTGTCTCTAGGAGGTGTCTAACTGGACTAAAGCCTGTGTCCACTTAATAACTGTTGTTCTTCCTGGCAGATAGGAGTCAAGGGACACCTCTGGAAATGTATGCACTGCTTTTAAATAAATGGAGGAGGGCAAAGAACGCTCCTTCCATCTGCTTCTTCTTTAGGTGCTTCAGCTCAAAATCATCCTTACATCAAAGTGACATACTTTAGAATAGCATATTCTTCTCCCCTTCAATTTCTTAAGCAAAAGATACCTATATTCCTCTGACATCACTTCTATTGCAGTTGACATAAAAAACCATATCCTCACATCTTTTATCTTCTTCTTCCACCTTGATTTGCATATAAAGCTTATTATGAAAGGTGTTATTTCTTTCTTTTCTGTGTAAAACTAATTAAACTATTATTTTCATGTTGGCAGTCTTACAATTCGGTAGTTCCTGGAAGAAATTATGATTATAAGGCAATCTTGGCCACTGATTCATCATATCTAGGGGACGAATCAGGTAAAGTTTATGTAAAATTCCAAGCTAACATTGCTTTCCCAGAGGCTGTGCTTCCATGACACCTTGTCATACTGTTTGACCATAATGTAAAATTCAGCAACCTAGCCTTGAGAATATTTTTTCTCAGTAAGCCAAACACAAGTTTTTATTATTATGAGCAGGTCATTGGATAGATCTCATTTGGTTTTTGTTTTGCTTTGTTTTGTTTATTTTGCCCTAAGTATTTTTGCCTTCATTTCCTTTCCTGTTTTTTTTTTCTTTCTTGTTCTTGTTAGTCTTCTTGCTCACTTACACAATTACATTATTTTCCTCAGTCAGTCATTAAAAAGAAGAAATCCTGAGAAACTGTCACAGCCAAGAAGGGCCTACAGAACAAGATGTAATGTGATGCAGTACCCTGGATGGAATCCTGAAGTAGAAAAAGGATATTGGATAAAAATTAAGGACATCTGGGCTAGCAATGAACCCCAGTGATAGAAGACTTTCCTAGCATGGATGAGCTCCTGGGTTCAATCTGTAGCACTACATAAAACAAAAACAAAAAGAAAAAACAAGAACATCTCAATAAACTAAGGATTTTAGTTAACAGTTAATACATCGATAATGGTTCAATACTTGTGACAAATGTCATCTTACTAATCTGTGTTAGTGACTTTTTGTCATCACTGCAACAAAATATCTGTGGAAAACAACTTAAAGGAAGAAAGATTTCTTTTTGGCTCACAATTTCAGTCCATTGTTGCCTGGCTTATTGTTTCTGGGCCTGGTAAGGCAGAACATCATGGCAGGCTGCTTGTGGAGGAGCAAAGCAGCTCAATTCATGGCAGCCAGGAAGCAGAGAAAGAAAGAGACCATGGACAGAATACATCCCTAAAATGTACACCCCCAGTGACCTCTAAATAGACGATTAAGCTATGTACTCATCCATGAATTAATCCATTAATGAGGTTAGAACCCCCATGATCCAGTCATCTCTCGATGACTCCATCTTTGAACACTGCTGCCCTGGAGATTCAGCAGTTAACTCATCACTCTGGGAGTATTCTAGATTCAAACATAATGTGCACTATAAATGCAGGTAGAAATCAGCTGTGGAGTGACTGAGAAGTGTATGTACTGTCTTCCCAGATTTTCTGCCTAAAACTATTCTAAAATTAAGATTACCTTAATATTACTTTCTTTTACCTAAAATTTTATATAAAACAGTTTGAAATTTTTTCTTATATCTGTATTCAAATATTAATAAAATTGTCTTATACCCATTCAGGCAAAGGTGCATATTTTCCATCAGTTCTTTCTTAATTTCATTTTTATCACCACTCTCTTAATTGCTGATCTATATTATAATATGACCAACAACAAAATAAGCTCTCAGTGGTTCCTCAATATTTCACTATGCATCTTCAAAACATATATGTTTTCACTTCTTTTTCTTCTCTTATACTGAAGGGTATTTGTATCCACTTAGCCTCTTTCTTCCATTACTCTGTCTCTGGAGACAGATTTTAGGATAGATAGATTGATGGATGGATAGATAGATAGATAGGTGATAGTAGATCAATGTCATACATATAGACTTATGCTTTAAGTCTCTCTATCTTAAAAATTTGTTGGACACTATTATCATCTTCTATATACTATCCTTTTCCTCCTTCACACAAAACTTATTAGTTTATTTTACTTTTTGTTATTCTCACTTCTAACTTACTCCTTGTCCTTGATGTTTTATTCCCATCTCCAGTAGGACAACTGAAAAGTCTGTTGGATCACCAGTGATCCCCTACTACTCAGTCATTTGCATGCCCCTCAGTCCATGTCCTCTGAGCACAATGGTAGAGTTGAACACTCTTGTTCCACAGAACACATCTTCCTTTGACATCTCCAGCATCAGATTCTTCTGATTTTCTCCATTTAAATAGTAGTGACTTTCTTCTTGGGCAATTTGTTACTCTCTCTTCTGTTATGAACCTCAAATTTGGGATCAGTTCTCTTTATGGCTTAACCCAGACTGTCTTTTCTTCTTAGTATATATTCTTTCTTGAGGAAGTTCATGTAATTCCATTTTTCTACCAAATTCAAGTTTGTATTTGACTTTAAGCTTCTCTTCATACTTTTTCCATTCTGGCCAGTTTCAAGGGAGTGGCACCTGGACTGCCCTAATGTTCAGAGGCCTCTGAACAAGCTCAGAGGGCTTGTTGATTTGTGTTCACTGTCTTGAAATTCTCAATGACTTTTGAACAACAACCCCACATATTCATTTTGTACTTGGACCTCAGAAATATGTAGTTGGCCCTATCTTTAGATGGATATTTTTATAGGTAAATCAGACTCGAAACCTGAAAAAATTTCATGGTCTTCCCCAAATCTGTTCCTCTGTTATTGCATATATCAGTGAACAGACATAATCAAACCTGTTGTTAAGTTTAGAGCCAGAGATCCTGACATCCGCTTTCTCATCCCAAGTACTCAATCCCCAAGTACAATTTATCACGACTCCTCAGCACGAGTTAAATCTACCTGCTTTCCTGCGCTTCCTCTGTCACACTAAGGCTCTCTTGCTAGAAATCTTAGATGCTGCCTTTGTTTGTCTTCACCAACAACCAAATTTGTACTTCTGTAATGCATTTTCCATTCTAATCTAATCTACATATGAACATATTGTGTGGATTTAAATGTTATCATGCTAACAAGCTAGAAATATACACTGACATAGATCTGCATAAAAATACTTTTGTTCAAATATTGGTTTTGTTGACACAGAATCATTTATTTAGCACATCCATCCTTGGATATAGCTCATGATTGCTGATCAATACTCTCTAAAACACTGCTTACATTAAAAGTAACCTAATAGATAAACACTTCTAAACCTAAATAAAATGGGCATGACTCTTACCAAAACCAGGGTGCACACAAAAAATGAACCTACTGATTTTTAAATGCAGTTTCAGATGTTTCAAATAAAAATTGAGGATTTCAATAGAAAAATAGCATGAAACTAATTTATATAAAGAATGAGAGGCTGTTAGTAGATCTGAATTTCCCAGGCTTTATATGTGGTGATGGGTTTGATAAAATGTCTTGTTTTATTTTTTGCAGCATCATTCATGAGTCTATGGACCTTCAGATATTTGCCATGTTATGCCATATTTTTTAATACAATTACATATATAACATGTAATACAAATATATAATTACATACCTACCAATGCACTTATACAAATATATAAATCTACATATCAAGGAGGTTAACAAAGATATAAAATTTATAGAGCCATTTTATCAATTTTTCCTCTGTAAAAAAAATCTATTTATTCTATGTTATGATTCTTTTCTAGAACAGAGGTAACTCTTAATTTCCCAAATAGCAAAGAAACAGAAAGAGAATATACTAGATATATTCACTGTCTATTATTTCAATGGGCATGATTGTCTTATCCCTGGAAAGCAGAGATTAAGTTTAATCATGGGCAAGACTGCTTTTGTCCCAAAAAGTTAATTGAGTAGTCTCCATTAAATGGATTTTGAAAACCTTAGAAATGAATAGTATTTAGATTAACAAGCTCATGAAAATTTATATGCTATAAAAAATTAACTTATTCTGATTTACCTAACTCTGGTTTGACATCAGTAATCCATGCCATGGATTGTTCTAGCATTTCTACACATAAAATCAAAGTCAGACACCTGTTGGCATGCTGGTGCTAGATTAGTATTAATTACTCATTCAAATTAGATACTTCAAAGTATTCTAAAGTAATAAAGTTCAAATTAAAATTCCTTTTTCTGTGTATCTTCCTTTGGTTTTTGGTTTTGGTGGAAATCCAGAAAACAACTCTGACTGAAATACATACAAGTGTATTCAATATTTACACATTTACTGCACGGTCATGGAGAAGAGTAGCAAGAATAATGTTTGAAAATTTAAAATCACTTAAAGAGACAGCATTTTAACACATGTGTTTAATAAAAGTATTTATAAACAATTGGAATTTCAGTTGACTACATGCTTTATATTGAAAATCATATGACTGGGTTGGATGTTTTATGACTTGATTTTTCAAATAATACTCAAATATTTGCTTTTAAATTGTGTCACTTTTGTGGTGTTACTGGGGTTTGAACTCTAGAACTTCACATTTGCTAGACAGGCACATTACTACTTAAGCCACACCCCAGCCCTTTTGATCATGTCTTGAATTTTGTAACCTAAACCTACTATGGTTAACTTGGATGTACTGCTCTACAAACTCAAGATGCAAAAGTTTAATTTTCTAGGAGGGTGAGATGGAGCTGGGAATAGAAATTATGGCTTCATGCCTATTAAGCACATGTAATTCCAGTAAGTTATACTCCATCCCCTCAAAAGTTTCCTTCACCTACCTCCTTAACTAGAATTCTCCTTAGATAATTCTACAGTCTTGACTCTTTAAGAAGCCAGGGAATTTGCACTGTCAGTGAGTTCAGCCTCCATGTTCCAGCTGAGAACACAGGTCAGCACGCAGCTACAGTTGCTGCCCAGTAGTTCCTGCCCTCTCACAAATGAAGTGTCCTTCCCTAAGACTAGAATTCTTTGGTCCAAATCTTGGCAAAACAACTATCTGTGTCTGTCACACAAAAGCACATTCTGTGGGTGCTAACTGGCCCCAGAGGCTCCATGTTTGGGCTCCAGTTCTCATGGCTGCCACCATGCAGGGCACCCCTAGCAGTTCACCACCAAGGGCTGCTTTCATATGATTCCCTTTAAGACAGGGCTCAAAAATGTTTTCCTTGGAAATTCTCAAATATTGAAGATCTGACTGCTTCCTCCAAATAACTCTGAAAGAAAATGGCCCCAATGCTCTGGAAAAGGTTGTATTCATCACTTGTGGATTCTGATGTGATTTTTTTATTATATTTTTTCTGGTAAAATGAAAAAGAAGGTCAGAGAAACAGAACCAAGAGACTATCTATATATCTATTAAGGTGCAAGCAGTCATGTACTGCATAGTAATGTTTTGGTAAAAAAACAAACAAACAAAAACAACTGCAATACAGATGATGATTCCGTAGATTATATCACCTAGCGATGTCACAGCAGTCTTAGTTTGTGTAAGTTCAATCCAGGATGTACTCACATAAACAAGATCACCTAATAACACATTTCTCAGAATGCCTCTGTCATCGAGCAGTGCATGACTATGTGCGTGTCTGTGCGTGGACATGGACTTGGCTCGCTGGCTCACACAAATATGGAGGCTGAGAAGTCCCACAATGTGCTGCTTGCAAACGAGAGCCCAGGAGAGTCAGGGGTGCAGTTTCAGTCTGTGTCTAAGGCCTGAGATGCAAGAGCTGGTGGTGTAAGTTCCACACCAAGTGCAGAAGGCTGATGTTTCAGTAGGAAAGCAGGCAGTCAGACAACAGAGTCTCACTTACCTCAACTCCTCTTTTATTCAGGCCTCCCATACACTGGACGAGGCCCACCTCCACAGTGAGGACCATTGCTTTACTCAGTCCACTGATTCAGACGTTAACCTCATTCTGAAACACTGTCACAGACAGAGCTAGAGTAATGTTTAACCAAGTATCCAAGCACTTGATGACCTAATCATGTTGACAAATAAAATTAGTCATTGTACCTGGTTAGGTCAATTCTGTGCTACTATTATTGGCTATTCTTGGTGTTAGTGGTGGTTACAATCTCCTGTGAGAGACATTGACAAGGGTGACTAGCTATATTTTGGAATAATTGGGATGTTCAAGTTCTATGTCTATGGCCTCATTTGCAGAATATTGAATCTTGGATCCTATAAGTATTTTATATTTTAGGCATCTGACTCATTTCTTTTTATTATCTTTTTTTTTTCTTTGGTGGTACTGTGTGCCTGCCTCACACTTGCTAAGCAGGCACTCTACTACTTGATCCAGTCCACAGGCTTTTTTTGTGTTGGGTATTTTCTTGATAAGTTCTCATGAACTATTTGCCCGGGGTTGGCTTTGAACCACACGATACTCATGTTCTTAGCCTTCAGAGTAGCTAGGATTACAGGGATGAGCCACCAGTGCCTTTATGACTGAGTTTTACATATTCTAGGAATTTTATATATTCTAGGAGAGAGAAGATACTCCTTTCTCAAATATGTGATCTACAAAAAATCATAACCAACGTTTGCTGAGAATTTGTCTAGTTCTTAAATCTGCACACAAACAACATACATAGGATTGGCTCTAATATATGCGTGTTGACCTTCACATATATGCACATACAAGCACAACAGGAACAAAGAAAAACTCATTAAAACAAAGCTTTAATGATATGTCCAGATTAATTTGGACATGTGGGGTGGGGAATTTCTTTTTGTACATCTAAGGTCTAATCTGTTTGGAATAAGATGACCTTTTCTTAAGTCCATGTTAAGAGCATTTTATTCTTTTGGTTGAATTGAGGTTTGAAATACATTTGAAATATATCTAATGAATCCTCAATATTGGAGTTAAAGGGAGACTATGCCTAAAGTAACAATGTCAGGGTTAAGAGAGAAAACATAAAAAATATTTTCACATTTGAGGGAGAGAACAGCAATAAAGATACTTTTAAGGAACAGGCATGGGAGGTTGTGTGTATGTGTGTACATGCTTCTGTGCATGTGCACTCGTGCATGTGTGTATGCACATGCATGAATGTGCATATCTGTGAGTATGTGGAGGTGTGTGAGTGTGTGTTTGCATGTGTGAATGTGTATGTGTGTTCCTATGTGTGCATTATGTGTGTGCATGTGTTTACACATCATGTGTGCACATCATGTATGAACATGTGTGTGTGCATGTTGTGTGCGTGTGTGTGCACACATATGTGAATTTGTCCGTGTGTGTGCCTCCATGTGCACATTATGTATGTGTGCCTGTGTAATGTTGTATGTGTGCATGTGTGTGTATGATGTGTGTGCATGCGTGAGTGTGCCTGTATGTGTTTGTCTATATACAAAAGAAATAATAGCAGAAAATAAGGATTGAATTTTAAAACTTGAAAACATTACTATTACTTAAACTTGTACAAAACTTGCCAGTTCTGTGTTAAATACCACATATGCACATATGTGCACTCTGTCCTCTCCTAGCCTGTGGTTAAGCCAGGACTGCCTGGAGGCATTTAATGCTGCCTGGCCAATCCAGCCCCAAAGAAGATGGGAGCTGACTCTTTTTCCCAACAGAAATTTTTAAATAAAGACTCAGCCATTACCCAGATGGAAAGGGGTCTCAATTGTTTGTGCACCCTGTTAAAACAGATGACATACTACTCTAAATATAAAAGGGTGATTGGGAAGGATGGCAGGGACTGGTGTGGGGCAGAGACCCAACCCCACTACTCAGGATTGGGCTGTTTTTAGATAGGGATGACCCTCCACCCCTCCTCATGATCCTGGTAGAAGGGGAAGCACGGGCTGCCCAGGTCTTCCTGCTGCTCTGGCTTCTGGATCTCAAGCCCCAGGGGGCAAGTGGCCCTAGCCTGTCCTTGTGTGGGCTCCACCACTTTCGTGAGGCCCACTTCTTGAAGGTCACCCCACTGTGCCTTCATCACTACCTTCTCGCGTTGGAACAGGGCAAAGGCCTGTGCCACGGTTTCCATGGCTCGGGACAGGTGGCCATAGCGCTGTTGGAACTGCTGAAAGTGCTTCCCGAATTCCTGCTTCTCCTGGGTGACCCGCAGGAAGCAGCTCTGCAGCTGGCCCACCTGCGTAGACAGCTGGGTGTTGAGATGCTGTGCAGACTGCAGGGCGCAGGTGAGCTCCGCGTTCTCGTTGGTGCGTGTGATGAACGCGTCCTGCAGCTCGGCCAGCTGCTCCTTCAGCTGGCGGTTCTGCTGGAGCGCGCGGCTGGCTGTGGTTCGGTCGTTTTCCACAGTTTCTAAGATCTTCCTGTGGTCTTCAGCCTGCTCGCTCCAGAAGTCTGCCCTGAGCTGCAGCGACAGCAGCTGCTCCTCCTGCTCCTGGTTGAGCAGACGGAGGGTCTCATTGTCGTGCATCTGGGCCTGCAGGTGTTCCTCCACGCGCTCCAGCTGCCTCTGCAGGCGCCGGGCCTCCTCCTGCAGCCTCCCTTCCTCCTCGGAAGGCCCTGCTGGGGGCTGTGGTGGTGGTGGCTCCAGCAGCTGGCTCCTGAGCTCAGCCAGCTCGCTCTCCAGCTGGGACACCTGACGCCTGCTGTGCTCCTTGTCGATGTTCAGCTCCTCCAAAACTTTCTGCAACTTCCCTTCCCACAGGAGGCTCTCTCTTCTCAGAGTGTCGTTTTTGTCTTTCTCCGTCTCCAGCTTTTGCAGGAGCTTGATCAGTGTCCCCACTTGGGTCTGGAGCTCCGCCTGCTCTTCCATGGCCCGGTTACTGTCGGGGGGCCTCAGCCCCACTGGAGACCTGCAGCAGCTGCTGGTCCAAAACCTGCACCTTGTGCAATTCTTGTATTTCCCGCCGCATGGCCGCTCCGTCCAGCTGTGCCACCCCAAGGCTCTCCTCCACGTGGGCCTTCTACTGGATCAGGTCCTCGTTGTGTTCTTCCATGTAATCTAGTTGCTGTTGCAGGGCCGCTTGCTGCTTCCGCAGCTATTTGTTGCACCTGTCCAGCTGTCGGTTCTGGGTGGAAGCCGCACACACAGTCAGCTCGAGTTCTCGCACACGCTGCTGGGCGGCCTGGAGGCGGCTGGCAAGAGCCTGGGTCTCTCCGGCTCTCTACCGGGCGTCCTGCTCCATGTGCGCCAGAGCTGCTTGCAAGGATGACTTTTCAGTCTGCAGAGTCTCGATGGTGTGCCGGTGCAGCTGCAGCTGCCTGCGCAGCTCTTCCAGCTCCTGCGCCTCCTCCTGCGGGCCCTCCTCTGCTTTCTCGGGTTCAGCCGGCCTCCTGGTGTGTGGTAGTGCCTGGGCCTCATGGACGAAATCCAGCCCACCAGCCTTCTCATTTGACGCCTCGCTAATAGTGGCATCAGGGGAAGGGACACTGGCAGGCAAGCCAGTGTCACCCGAAGATTTGGTGCGGGAGCGCGGTCTTGGGGAACATCCTCGGCTGAGTTACCACCCCCAGAGGCAGTTGTCTCTTTGCTACTTTTTCTTTTCTTTTCTTTTCTTTTTTTCCTCTTTGGGCCTATGGGAACACCAAAGCTGTTCCTTTGCTGGAACTCCGTAAGCATTTTCTTGGCCGCAGCCAACGTTCTCTGCTTTATTTCTTCTGGCATATCAGGACTGGGACGGACAAGGTGTGGGGGCCACATGTCCAAGATCCCTAAAATCACCGCAATTGACCTCAGCTGCCTTGGTCAGCAACTGGCCTTGGTGTGAGCCAGAAGAGGCATGTCCGGCATATTAGTAGGCGCCACGGAATGTGGGTGTGGTCAAAATTCTCCCGCCCTATTGGTTGGTGAGAAATATGAAAGAGAAAAGGGGCGGGGAAAACCCCCCCTGAGCTAGCAGGAATGGATGTGTGCACACTGCGTGTTGCAGCCCCTGACCCAACCTCCACCTACCTTAGGAACCATGGGCCAGGGGTAGGCAGGTGAGGGAAAGAGAAGGGAAAAGGAAGGAAAAGGGAGGCAGGAGGAGGAAGAACTTGTGCCCAGGTGCCATTCTTTCACGTTGTAGAAATCACCTTGGTTTCCCCATCCAGTCCTCCAGAAAGACTCCATTCCATAACACCCCTCCCTCCTTGAGGATGACTAATCTTGGTAGTGTATGTGATCTCCTCCCACTGGATACAATCCAAGTCTCCTACTTCCCAGCTGCTTCTCCTTCTGCACCACTTGGTTCACTATTCCTCTCAAAGTGGCTCTTGGCCAACCAGCCTCTCTCCCAGATTCTTCTCCAGGACTGAACCAGGAATGAAGTGAAGTCACCATGGGTTCTTCTGATCCCTAGTGAGTAGGTCTGTGGTGGTCTCCCCACCACTCCTTCCATCTCTGTAGCCGCCCACCACCTCAGACTCTTCAAGGTCTTGCCCTAGCAGATCTGTTCTGAGGAACTACAGGTCATTTCTGCATTCCACCCTCCCCCACCCTTCCTCTTGCCTCCATCTTCAGAAGTGTTGTCAGGTCCTGGAGCTCCTGCCTCCCCAGATGTCTTTGCCACTCTCCTTCTCAGTCACTTTCTGTAGACTCCTTTCCTCTCAATCATCTGTAATTTTATTAATTTGGGTCTTCTTCTTTCTTTTGGTTAATTTGGCTATGGATTGTCAATTTTGTTGCTCCTTTCAAAGAACCATCTTTGCATTTCATTATTTGTCTTTTTTAGCCTCTGTTTCATTAATTTCTGCCCCAATTTTTATTATTTCTCTCTGCCTTCTGAGTTTAGCTTGTTCTTGTTTATCTAAATTGCTCAGTTTTATTAGCTGCATTGTTTGTTTCCATTTTTAAAGCTACACGGCATCACAAAATCAATTCTTTGTTTTTTAAATTTTTTATTAACATATTTTTGTTGTACTGGAGGAACGTTGTGACATTTGCAAAAGTGCTTATAATATATCTTAGTTAAGAGTTGTTAAGAGTGTTGATATTAGTTCTTTAAAGGTCTGGTACAATTCAACAGTGAGTCCATCAAGTCCTGGACTTTTCTTTTTTGGGAAACTCTTTATCATTGTTTCAATTTCATTACTTGTTATAGATCTGTTTAGGTGATTTATATCCTTTTATTTTGGTTGGTTATATGTGTCTAGAAATTTATCCATTTTTCTGGATTTCTCCAATTTAGGTTTTCCAGGAACTTATTGATTTCTTCCCTTATTTCTTCAATGACCAACTAGTCATGGAGCATTGTGTTGTTCAGACTCCCGTTGTTTGAGTATTTTCTGCTGCTTCTTTTGTTTTTGAGTTCTAGTTTTATTCTGTTGTGGTCAGACAGTATTCAGGGGCTTATTTCAATTTTCTTAAACTTGTTAAGGCTTGCTTTGTGACCTAAAATATGATCTGTTTTGGAGAAAGTTCCATGGGCTGCTGAGAAGACTGTATATTGTGCTGTTGCAAGATGGAATCCTCGTAGATGTCTGTCAGGTTCATTTGATCTACAGTGTCATTCAATTCTAAAGTTTCTTTGTTGATTTTTTTGTCTGGATGACCTATCTATTGGAGATAGTAAAGCACTGACATCTCCCACTATCACTGTATTGAAGTCTATCTATGTTTTTAAGTCTAGAAGTATATGTTTAATGAAGTTGGGTGCTCCAACACTGGGCATATATAAGTTAACAATTGTTATTTCCTCTTGAGGTATTGTTCCTTTTATTAGTATGAAATCATCTTCTTTGTCTCTTCTCACTAATTTCGGTTTGAAGTCTATATATCTGATATAAGTATAACTACTCTTGCCTGCTTTCAGGGGCCTTTTTCTTGGTAAATCTTTTTCTACCCTTTCATCCTAAGCCAGTGTTTATTTCTGTCTATGAGGTGGGTTTCTTGTCATCAACAAATAGTCAGGTCTTCCTTTCTGATCCAGCTTGCCAATCAATGTCTTTTGATGGGGAAGTGAGGCTATTAACATTCAGTGTTAATATTGAGAGGTATGTTTTAATTCTTGCCATTTAGTTATTTTTGTTGTGGAAGGGTTTGTGTGTGTGCAATTGATTCTATGCTACTCTCTAATTACTTGTCTGCTCTTCCCTTGAGATTTAATAATTCCCATCCTTTCATGACTATGTTTATTTTCATCTTCTGTGTGTAGGATTCCTTTTTCTGGAGTGTTAGTTTAGTCATGTAATATTTAAATTTCTTTTTATCATGGAAGATTTTCATTCCCCCTTCAATTTTGAATGATAGCTTTGCTGGGTTGAGTATCCTAGGACTGAAATTGTTTTTTTCAGTGCTTAAAATATCTCACTCCATGCCCTCCTTGCTTTTCAGGTTTCTATTGAGACATCTACCTTTATACATTGATTTTTCTCTCTTACAGCCTTCAATATTCTTTTCTTACTCTCTGTGCTAATTGTTTTAACTGTAATATGCCATGGAGAGGTTCTATTTTGGTCATGTCTATTTGGTATCCTAGAGGCTTCCTGTACCTGGATGAGTATCTCTTTCTCAAGATTTGGGAAGGTTTCTGCTATTATTTTGTTGAATATGTTTCCTATGCCTTTGGCTTGCACCTCTTCTCCTTCTTTGATGCCCATGATTTGCAGGTTTGGTCTCTTGATAGAGTCACAGATTTCTTGCATATTTCTTTTACATCTTTTCAGTATTTTCTCTAAGTATTCTTTTGTATTTTCTTTAATATCTATTTTGTCTTCAAGCTCTGAAATTCTGTCTTCCAGTTGTTCCTGTGTGCTGGAGTAGCTTTCAACTGTATTTTTTTATTTGACATAAGAAACTTTTTGTTTCCAGGGTTTCTGTTTGATTTTGTTTTGAGACTTTCTTTGTCTTTGTTAAGTTCCTCTTTCACAACTTGTATTGCCTTCTTTATTTCATTTACCTTTTTTTTTTTATAATTTCCTTGGTGTCTTTCCAATGTTTGTTGAAATCCTCTATGAGTTCATTTAGTTGTTTCTGTGTCTCCTTGATTTTTTTTTTTGCAATATTCTCATTGAGTTGTTTTTGTGAGTCTCTTTTAGTTCCTTATACATTCTTGTCATTCTTCTGATCTCAGCAACTGAGGATTCATCCTCCTCACTGTCCACCAAATCCTCTATTGTTGATTGTTAGGCATTTGAAGGGTCATATTCCCCTGCCTTCTTTTATTCACCATGCTTCTGTTTTGAGATTTGCTCATTTGTTGTTGATTAATCAATGGAGGTTTTAATCACCTGTAATCTTTCCCTTGACTTAATTTCTGTGCTCTGGCTAGTTTGGTTGTTAGCTCAGTAATTGTATCATTTGTGTTCACTGACCTAGAGGTATAATTTAGCAATAGCAAATTCATGGGTTCAACAACAAGCCAGTTATTTATGTAGTATATAAAACCCTTGGCAATATAGCTATAAACAGGGGGAGAAAGTAAAAGTTTCTTGCATAGAGATTAAAACTTAGGTAATACAAATAATAAGGATAGAAGAGGAGATGAAGAGGAGAGAGGTTGGGGAGAAGAAGTATGAGCTGTGGGGGCTATGGGGTAGTAAGTCCTTAATGTGTTCAGTCATTGTGGAGTAAGGTGCAATTGTCAGGGATTGCAGAAGGATAGAAAGGATGGAAGTAATGTATAAAGTTGGTTTTGGTGAAGGGTTTGTGTGAAGGAGATAGGTACAGAGGGAGAGAGGGGGAAGAGAAGAAAAGAAGAAAAAAGGAAAATGTGGAGAGAGAGGGAAAAAATGGAACAAAAGAGGACTACTCAAATTAAAATTTCAATAGATTGGAAAAAAATTTAAATATATATATATATTCAAAATTTCTTGTTCATTGTGGAGAGAAGTGGGTTTCCTCTGAGTTTGAGTGCATTAGATGCTCCCCTCCAATTTCTAATCCTCAGGCTTTAGACTGCCACTCTTATTCTGGATTCTGATCCTTTAGACAGGGGCTTTCTCTGGGTCCCTGCTCCTCCTTAAAATAGATATACTGGGCTGGGTGGCAATCAGTGGTGCCCCTCTCTATCAGACAGGCTTCAGGGGTGGTACCACCCAGGCTCCTCTTGAGGGGAGGGAGGCAGTCAGATTCAGCTTGTTTGAGCAGGCAGGTTCTCTGAGGTGCTGATGTGTGAGCAGTGCCCATACCCTTGTGCCTGCTGGGCAAGCTTGGGAGCTCTTGTTGAGCTGTTTGGTCCAAAAGCTCTTCCCTGGGAAGACAGCTCACTAGCAGCTTCTCCAAAAGTTTCAAGTGTATTACTTTCCCTAGGCTGCATGGGCTGAACCACCCCTCACCCACACAGGCTCAATCAGCCCCAGCACTTTTTATAGCTGCCCCTCTCCCCACTAGACAGCACAGGAGGTTTCACTCTGCATATTAGGCCAACAGCTTTGTCCAAGAGGAGCATAATCAATGCCCACAGGCTGAGCTGGAGTATATTGTTTCCTCCTTCCAGGAAGGAAGATGCTTTAAGCTCACCTGAATGGGTTAAAGTCTCTTGGTGGTCAGCAGGTCCAAGTCACAACTGGCAGTCAGTGGTTCTGTGTTTGCAATTCTTGGTAGGACCAGGACAACCCAGGTGCTTTCAGAACTCATTCTACAGTCCTCTGAATTGATTATTTTGCTCTTCAGAGAAAGAGAGGAAAGGAAAAAAAAGAAAGAAAAAGAAAACTTCAGAGGCCTGCTGGTATGGCAGCAACAGCACCCAGGCATCTGGGGCTGCTTTGCTCTATAAAAAGCTAATTTAAAGGCTGGTCATTGTACATTTGGTCTGCCTATATATTGGCAATATCTTACTTGGTAGAGTAGCCAGGTTCCCTTGCTAACACAAACCTGAAGTTTTCTTTCAGGCTTGTGAGAGCTCAGTATTCTGAGGTCTACTAACAATCTCCCATCTTGGTCTCTCTGCCAGTCATTTTTAATTTTAGAAATAATTTAAGCATAAAACAATAATTTTCTCTTTGAACTCAAAATATATAGAGTATTAGGTTATTTCCACTTTCTTTCTTCTTTTCTTTTTTTGAAGGGGGGGTTTGTTCTTTTGCTTTTTTTTTTTTTTTTTTTGGATTTTTAAGACAGTGTCTCACTATGTAGCCCAACTTGTCCTCAAACTCATGATCCTCCTGCCTCAGCCTCCCAAGTGCTGAGATTATAGATAAAAGCCATCATAACAAACTTCTATTTTTTTTCCAGAAGAATTTCTTCACATGTGGCAATAGAGTTCCACATGAGGAAATATTAATTAGTAAGTTGAATTTTTGAGTCTCATTAGGCCTTAGTTATATGAATGTATGCATATATTTATATAATATTAGTAATGCTCAAAGATGCTCAAATGAAATGTTAAGGAAAACCTTAATCACAGCTACATGAAACTCAAAAGGGCAGGAGCCTTGTGTCTTTCATGCAATTGAAGCAAATGTAGCTGCTTTGGCCTACTAGTAAATTTCTCTCTTATATGGTATTGAATCAAAACCTTTAGGATTCTTCTGAGTTTATCTACTGACTCTAAGTCTTTCTTGTTTATGTTGATCTTAAAATAGTAAGCAGTGAGAGTTTGGCAGAGCTAAATATTAAAAAGAAGCAAAGCCAATCACTATCTATCTTTATATAATGACAATTACATATAAAAACTGTTCTTTTTTTTAAAAAAAAAAAGCAATTTCACCACAAACTACCCTATCTAGAAGACAAAGAATTGGCTGTGCCTTCTGGCAAGGAAGATCTTGTTGCTTAGAATAGGTTAGCAACTCCAGGGGCCAGAGATTCTTGGTCTTATCAGAGAAAGAATTCAAAAATGAACCAGAGGAGACTTCACAGGAGCAGATTTTCTGGGGCAAAGCACACTGAATGCACCATCTCAAGATGGGAAAGTGGGCAGACTCAAGAAAGAACAGCTGCCCTGAGGGTTCTCAGACTCAAGCTTTTATTCAGGTCTGCAAGTGTGGGGGTGATTATTCCTGGAAACTAGGTTATGTGTTTTTAAGTCCTGAAGACTGGGTTATATGTCATTAACTCTTCCCACACATTGAGTGGGGGAGCTTGGGCCTTGGATAGCCAGGCTGGGACTGTATCTCATGAGTCATTCTATTAACATCAGTGGGCCAGGATATGATTTTTATCAACATCTAAGCCTTTGTTCTCAGCCATCAGGTTTTTCCTAACTCCATCCCTGACCCCCTACATCAGCAGTTTTGCAGAGATTTTAAACATAATGTTTACCAGTTGAAACAGAGTCCTATCAGCAAAGGAACTCTCTGTGCCAGTCACTCATTTTATACTTATTATACAAATACTCATATTGCTGGTCCAAATAAAAATACTACAGCACACCCAAATAGGGATCTACCCTGGAGGAAGCTATGTACCAGTTCTGTCCACCTCAAGAACCACTAATGTCAGTTACATGAGCTGATTAAGGTATATCTCTTTAATATTATTCAAAAGTTTGGAAGAATTTGATCATTTGTTCATTGGTTCACTACCTTAAAAATATAATGAAAAACAATGCTGGGAATGACGTAAAGAGTATACTACAAAGAATACAGAGTGGGGGAGAGAAAGAGAGAGGGAAAGGGAAATAATATGCACAGACTCCACGGCAAAAACAACCATGGAGACATCCTGGTGCTGACTGCCAGTATCTTCCTACAAAGGTGTGAATGATAACCCATTAACTAGAGAATCTGAGAGAACATAATAACCAATAGGAGCAGGTACCCACAGTGGCAAACACTGTGTAAGGCAATCCCTAGCACTATTAAAAAAAAAAAAAAACCCTAAAATGAAAACTACCACAGTATTCTTCCATACCTCTCCTGGGAAAATACCTGAAGGAGCAAAAATCAACATACAACAGAGATACTTGCACGGCTGTTTATTGCAGCACTATTCATAATAGCCAAGTTATGTATTCAGCTTAGGTGCCCATAATCAGATTGATAGGTAGTCCCAAATGATCCTCTGAATTTTATTGCTTCAGCTACGATTTTCATTTTATTAATTTGGGTCTTCTCCCTCTTCCTCTGGGTTAGTTTGTCTAAAGCTTGTCAATGTTTTTGTCTTTTTCAAAGAATCAACTTCTGCTTCATTAATTCATTTTTTTCTTTTAGTCTCCATTTATTAATTTCTGCCCTGATAGTTATTGTTTCTCTCCATGTAACTGCTTTTCAGTTTGGCTTGCTTTTATTTTTATAAGAGCTTGGGGTGTATCATTAGATAGTGCTTTGGGATCTCTCTGATTTTTTAATGAAGGTACGCATAGCTATAAACCTTCCTCTTAGCACTGACATGTGTCCCAAATGTAAAGTTGTGTTTTCATTTTTTTCATTCTAGGAATTTTTTTTAATTTCCCTTCATTGTTTTTCAATGACCAACTGATCATTTAAGAATGAATTGTTTGTTCAGTCTCCATGTGTTTGGTATGGTTTCTCTTACTGTTGATTTCTAGTTTTATTCTATTGTGGTCATTATTTCAATTTTCTTGTATTTGTTAAGACTTGCTTTATGTCCTAAGACATGATCTATTCTGGAGAAAGTTCTGTGGGCTATTGAAAAGAATATGTACTCTGTGGCCATTGGTTGTAATATTCTGTAGATGTTTGTTAAGACCATTTGTTCAATAGTGTAGTTAAACTTTGAAGTTTTCTTATTGATTTTTTGGGGGTCTGGATGACGTATCTCTTAGTGAGAGTAGAAGGTTAAAGTCACCCACTATTATTGTGTTGGGGGGGTCTATCTATATTTTTATATACCATAGTGTTTGCATTATGAAATTGGTGTGCCAGTGTTTATTGCATCTATGTTAACAATTGTTTTATCCTTCTGATGAATTGTTCCCTTATCAATAGGACATGACCTTCTTTTGCCTCTTCTAATTTTAGTTTGAAGTCTGCTTCATCAGATTTGAGAATAGCTACTCCTGCTTGCCATCAAACTCCATTTGCTTAGAAAACCTTTTCCATCATTCCATTCTAAGCCTATGTTTGTTTTTGCCAGTGAGGCATGTTTCTTTTAGGCCACAAAATGGCCAGGTCTTGTTTTTTAATCCAATCTTCCAGTCTTCTTTTGAATGGAAAATTGAGACAACATTCAGAATTATTATTAAAAGGTATGCAGCAATTCCTGCCATTTTATTGGTTTTGTAGCGTTTGATTCTTGCTTGCTTATCTGGTGAGATTTATTCTTTCCTGTATTTTTATGGTTGCATTTATTTTCTTCTTTTGGCTGTATCTTCTGTGGCACTGATTTAGTGGTCATTAATTATTAATCATTAAAGGTTTTAATTTCTCCTTCAATTATAAAAGATAGCTTTGATTGGTACAGTAATCTAGGTTGTCACTTATTTTATTTCAGGGCTTGAAATATATCATTCTATGACCTCCTGTTTTTAAAGTTTCTGCTGAGAAATTCACTGATGAGTTTGTCTTTATATGTGACTTGACACATCTCTTTTGGAGCTTTCTATATTATTTTCTTGTGCTGTATGTCTAATGTTTATCACTATAATATGATGTATGGAGGTTCTTCTCTTGTCCTGCCTGCTTGGAGTCCTAAAAGCCTCCTACACCTGATGACTATCTCTTTCTCAAGATTTGGAAAGTTTTCTGTTACTATTTTACTAAACACATTTTATATACTTTTAGCTTATATCCCATCTCCTGCCCATGATTCATAGGTTCAGTCATTTAATGGTGTCTCAGAGGTCTTAAATGCTCCATTAATATTTCTTTAGTTTTTTTATCTTCATCTTCATGTTCCAGCACATCTATCTTGTCCTCGTACCCTGATGTTCTATCTTCAATTTGCTCCAATCTACTGGAGAGCCTTTCGGCTGAGTTTTTTATTTGACTTACTGAGCTTTTCATTCTCAGAATTTTGATTTGATTTTTTTTTTTAGAATTTCTGTGTCTTTATTCAACTCTTCTTTCATGCCCTGTAGTGTCTTCTTTATTCATTCAGCAATATGAGTTTTCTTGGAATTCATTCAGGCATTTATTTGTGTCCTCTTTTAATGTCATTGGTCATTCTTATAATCTTTTTTTTTTATTCTTTGTCTGAAATTTCATCCATTTCACTATCATTAGTATTTGTTACTATGGAGTTGTTGAAGTTTGGGTGAGTCATGTTGCCTTGTTTATTCACATTTCCTGTGTTTCTGCATTGGGATTTATGCATCCAAGTTGTTACCTGGAAGCATTTAATCACCTGTAGTCTGTTAACTGAAATATTTCAATGTTCAGGCAGGACAGTGTAGTGTCCAGGTTGAGGTTTCTCACCATTGGACTGAGGATAAAGCCCAGAAACCAAGCATTCATCCATGTGCTCAAGGTACCAGACCTGATCCCCAGCCCTGCCCAGATCAAGGAAAATTAGATGGAATCTCTTGTAGAAGTGTTGGTTGTCTACTTCTTGACTGCTTTCACTATCAAAGCTTCCCTTCCTTGTGTACCAGGAGTCAGTGCTGGCCATAGGGAACTGTATAACCTGTGGGATGGGGCAGGGTCCCACTTGCTCCACAGGTCTCCACAGTTTATATTCCCAGGGGCAGCAAGTGTCCAACCCTTGGAGTGAACCTAAAATTCATAAGAGAGTGGGGGGAACAAAGAGAGCACTGAGTTCTGCCACTGGCAGGGGGAGAATTGAGGATATGAGGATTCTGCCTGCTAGTCTCAATTCTTACAAACTCCGTCCAGCAGCTTACCTCCCTGTGGAGGGGAGTAAGCTGTAGATGTTATGTACCCTTAGACCTGCTTGGAAGCAAAAACACCTTAATGCAGTTCCTGGAAGTGGGCCTCAGTGCTTTTAGACATTGCCCAGCAGTTTTCCTCACTACTGGTGGGAGGAGGCTATGAAATCACATGATTCAGAGGGTCTAAGCCCCAGGCCCTCAGACCTACTGGCAATAAACACACACTGGGATACAGTTCTTAGAAGTGGGCTTTAATGCTTTTATGCCCTGTCCAGCAGTTCATCTCCCTGTGGGGAGGGAGGGGCCTGTAATTTGGAGAGCCTGGGCTCAGAGCCCTCAGACCCACCTAGCAGACAGCACATAGCCAAGAGGCAGGCCATAGAGGCTGAATACTACTACCTCATTGTCTTTGTCAGTCTCAAGCTAGGTGCTTTTTTTTCCCTCAGGCAATGGGAGTGGCTCCTCACCAAGGAGGGCAGAACCTCCTACCACTACACTCTTTATTGCTGTAGCTCCCCACTGTTTGAACTTCTAAATAGAACAATGTCAGACGCCTCCCTCTCCATGACCACCTCTTATTGCCATCTCCCACTCAGACACTATGGAGGGACCCAGTGATCTCTGAGACATGATTGTTTCTTGTTTTCAACTCCACAAAGTATTTCAGTCTCAAATAATAGGCCCCTCCCAAAATGTTACTTTACTATACTATACATGAGGGGAGCAACAGAGTATCTTTCTTTACTGTGATTGGCCTTCCACACCAGAGCAATAACTGCCTCACCAAATCCCTGCACTGGGTTCAAGACTATGAACAGGTATGGGGTTATCACATAGCTAGAATTGCCAGTTGTCACCAGCTTCCCCTCCCTCTCCCAGGGAACCAGAAACAGGGCTTAGAACTGTTTGCTTCTTTTCTCTGTTGCCTCTGTTTCTCTGTGCTTTTCTGCTGTATGGCTATTTCCTGCTTCCCAATGCTTTTCCTCTCTCCCTGTCTTCAGAATATAATCTTTCCTATGATACCTGACACTTCTCATTCATGATGTCAAAATGGTGGACACTTCTAATCCACCATCTTTCCCTGTCTTCCTGCAAGTGAGGTTTTATAGGTTCATCTTACACAAGTGGGAGAGATGCTATTTTTTGAAACATCTCCAATCTATACCTTAGCTTACAAGAGATTTTTAGGAAGTCAAATACTGACAGATTATGGTTATATTTGCATAAATCATCTTTTTAAATAAGAATATCCTACTAAGAAAAATGTGCAAAGCACATAAGTAAGTAGCAAAGCACTTACAGCCCTATGGTCAGCTTACTGTTTTTAAAGGAATTTAGACCACGATAGTTTCCTTTTCTTTTTCCTCCAGAGGCATTTCTTCAGCTAATGTACTTCCAAAAGTGGCTGTGTACATACATGTATTTGAGAAACTGCCAAAATGTTTACTGAAATGGTTGAGCAGTTGTACTTACCTGCCTACAATGAGTAATGTTCCCAGTTGTTCCACATCCTCACAAACACAGTGTTATCAGTCTTCTTAAATTTTAGTTATTTTAGTGAATGTGTGAAATGTATATCACACTGATTTTAATTTCCATTTCTCTACTGACTAATGATGCTGCTTACCTTTCAATAGGATTGTTGGCCTTTCTAAATCTCTAGAGGAACATCTATTCAACTCTCTTTTTCCATTTTTATTGTTACTTTTCAGTTTTCATTGCTCAGTGGGAAGTACATTCGAAATCCTCTCATAACTATTTTGAGGTATATAATGCATTACTGTTAATATATTCACTCTAGAGTGCAAATGATGATCACAAATACTATATATGTATGCTTATAATTTTGACAAAATCCAATATTCCACTTTATAAAATTTCATGATTAATGATTTGTGTCCTGAGGAATTTTTGTTGACCTCAAACTTCCAAAGACATGTTCCTCTGCTGCTTTCTAGTAGTTTTATTGTCTAGCTCATATGCATTTATATTTTACTTCAAATACATTTTCACATATGTGATCAGCATTTACATTTGTGATTTATCATACTTTTACCTGTTCAATATTATTTGTTGAAGAGTTCCTACTTTCCTCTTTAAAATGCTTTGGTAGCTTTATCAAACCTATATTGAAAATATCTGGTCACCTAATTTTTCATTCATTGTTCACTTTTTGTTATAGTTTTGAGTTTGGGAACTTCATTAGTGTTATATGTATTTAAAAACATAAAATTAAATTTTAAAAAACCACATCCATTAAAAAGTATTCTGAATAAGAGAGTAGGGGAAATACTCTTCCAAGACTAAAGTCTTCAAGACAAAGAAGCTTTAGCTAACATGCAGTTGGAATGTAAGTATCTACTTTAAAAAATTAAATTTATCAGTTTTAATAACTACTAAAAGCATTGAGCTGAGACAAAGCAAGCCAGAAATCTCAAAAGTGCAACACCCTCAGTAAGAAGTGCACTCGGAAAATGTCTCCTCACAACAAAGGAAGTAAGAATATTCATCTATCTTCCCCTGATTCTGTGCATCAGTTATTTTCAGCTATATAACCACCACCCAAAACTATGTGATTTGAGGTAACAGAGGTTAATTGCTTCTCAGAATTTCTCACTGGGCTGAGTAGGAGGTCTTTTGTTGTCAAACATAGGTCACTCCTACAGTTGTAGTCAGACTGCAGAAGGAAGATCCAAGATGACCTCACCCACAGGTCTGGAGCCTGCCAGCTGAACCTCTTCCATATGACCTTCATTCTCAAGAATATCAGACTAGGTTTTCTTATAACAAAGTTGCTTGGGTCAGACTTGCATCATAGCCTGACAGCTCTTTCGGCCTTCCCCTGTTCCCTCTTTGCTCTCACTCAGGAAGGCACTTTCCTAAGAAATCCCTAAGCAGTGCATCTCATCTAGGTGTATGCTTTTTGGTCAGCTTGGACTAACGAGCTGATTCAGTATAAATTATGGGATAACTAATTGCTAATGAAAATAATTATATAGTTAATGAATTATCTTGGAGCATTTTTCCCTCTTTTAATCTGAAATTTTTTAAACCTCAGAAAATACTGAGACTAGTGTAGTAAACACTTATGTAGCAAACAACTGTAATGGACTAAATTTTATTTATTTATGGCAGCACTAAAGCTTAAACTCAGGGCTTCATGCTTGCAAAGCAGCACTTGAGTCATGCCCCCAGCCCTGTAATGGACTAAATTTAACACATTTTGTGTGATTCAAGTTCACAGTTTTCAGGAAGATGCCTAGTGACTAAGGGGAGGAGTGATTGAATTGAGTGATTGAATTGATATTCTGTCTCCCCAAATTCAAAGATAGGCTCTGAGACAACTCAGGAAAATTCGTTGTCTCATTCTTCATTGTTCTGAATAATGAAGATGCTGGGGGAATGCAATTTTTGAAAATCCATAATCTGTATGAATTTTTTTTTCACTTTGGGGCCATCCATTTAAGACGTTCTTTTAAAGATCCCATTACATGTCTCTATAACATTAACATACTGGTTCAGCAGCATATTTACTCATCAACCATCCATCAGGGAAGAAAACGTAAGCTTCAAACTTCCATTTCATCATGTCTTACATTGATTTGCTTAGTGGGGTACCACGATTATTCCTTATAACCATTATTTCTAAGAACAGTTAAGCCAGAAAAGCTTCTAGGACCTAGTTTTCAAGATAAAAAGAACATCTTCAAAAGAAAACATGTTCAGAACTGATGCTTTGGTTGTTAATCCCTTTTAATAGCAGAGGAAAATATTATTTAAAAAACTGGTTAGTTTTTCTAAATAAAAATTACATTTTCAAAAGGTTTGGGGACTCTCCTTTTCAAAAAGAAGTATGTGACACTCTGTGCACATTAGAGGTATAGTTTTCATTTCTTGCTTTGTACATTTCATGAAAAGATTTCTTTCTTTCCTTTGAGTCTTTCTTGCTTTTTTTTTCCCTTCATTCACTCCCTCTTATGTACAACTTGTTTCTAAAAATCACCAGGACATCCAGAGGTCATCCTTTTCCTGTTATGTTGAACATGTAACACTGAAACTCCAGAAATCAAAATTCAATTCACATCTCTTTTGAATAATTATATAGGCAATTGTCACTTTTTAATTCTACTCCACTTAATTTTTCTTTTTTTTGTTGTTGTTTTATTATTCATATGTGCATACAACGCTTGGGTCATTTCTCCCCCCTGCCCACACCCCCTCCCTTACCACCCACTCCGCCCCCTCCCTCTCTCCACTTAATTTTTCTTCTAAAATTTATTGAAGGCACAGCTGCAAACATCTCTCCTTGAATATAATTTCCTACTCTTTTCCTAATTAGGAAAATCTTGTGGTGCAAAAAAAATGTTTATGATTAAAACATGGATTTTTACTCATTAATATGCTCATCATAAACCTGTGTGGTTCTGGATATAATTCTGCTTCTAATTCTTCTGTCGTGTGTGTGTGTGTGTGTGTGTGTGTGTGTGTGTGTTTATTTTTTTATTATTGTACTAGGGGTACATTGTGACATTTACAAAAGCTCTTATAATATATCAAAGTTGGATTCACCCCCTCCATCATTTCTCCTTTATTCCCCCCTCCCTCCTCTTCTGTCTTCAAAGCTAACTTTCTGCTTCCTAGTGGACCCATCATTCTATCAAATTTCCTTTAGCTTTGATATCAGTATAGGACCTCTGTGAGGGATACCAAGAAGGGCTGTAATAGAGCTCCTGCCTACAATACATGAAGCCCTGGGTTTGACCCCCACTACCACAAAAAAAAAATTACCCAAGGCCATTCCACCTGGAACATGTCCAATCTCATCTGATCCCAGGAGCTAATCAGGGCTGGGCCTGGTTAGTATGTGGAAGGGAGAAACACTAAGGAGAGCGCCAAAACTCATAGGCCTGGGTGGGAATCTCTTATGTCCTTTCTCCTCCTATGAGCATCTTTCCTCTAAAGACTGCTGAAGAACTTGTGTTTAGACATTTCAAGAGCAATATCCACAAAGGTCATCAAACTTCCCTGAGGTCCATTCTTCAACTCTGCTTTTACTGCACTATATTGTCCAGGGGCTAAGAATGAAAAAAACAAAAGGTAATCAATCTGATTCTAGTGGAACCCCTCACCCATTTTATACTATTGCTTCCTGTTAATTCAATTTAAAAGGGGAAATGACAATAAGAAATAAGTTGGAATATGTAAAAAAATTTAAAACAGGCTAAGAGCCAAATCATGCCCTTTAGAAGAGGGTAAATTTGTAAATACTAACATAACTAACAGATATTCTAAAGCACAGAAGGAAATAATGTAGAATGTTTTCCTTTAAAAAGTCTTTCAAGGAGCATGGGAGCACAAACCTGTAATCCCAGGTGTTTGTAAGGTGGAGGCAGAGAATTGAGGCCAGCCCAGGCAAAATTACAAAGACCCTATCTCATAAAATACAAACAAAAGAGTTGGGATGTGACTCAAGTTGAGTGCTTGCCTACCATGTGCAAAGCCCTGGATTCAATTCCCAATACCAGAAGTAAGATAAAAAAAGATCTTTCCAGGGTGTCACCAATCTATGTGGGAAACATGGGCTGACAGGCCTTCAGTTCTCTCTGTTTTGATTTGTGCTTTGCACATGGTCAGGCCTTCCTGGTCCCCAGCTGGTCATCAGAGCAGGATCCATAGGCATGTGTGGCACTCCTACTGTGTAAACAAGTTACCCTATTCACCCCAAAAGATGCGTTGACTGAAGCTGAGCCAACCAAACTACCTGGTCTCAGTGACTGGCCTAAGGGAGTAGGCATGTGACCCAAGCCAGGATTCCATTCTTACCTGGAGTTTTCTAAATCCAAATTAGATTTTCTCCTCTTGAGTTGTAATGCTGTAAGGATCCAAGCCCTGAGTTATCTCAGGTTATGTGCTCTGATAGATGAGAAAATCACATATGAAGAAGGAGAAAATGAAGCAAACAAGGAGATGAACAAATTAGGTCGTTTGCAGGAAAATGGATAGAACTAGAGATCTTCATGTTAAGCAAAATAAGCCAGACTGAGAAACATAAATACCGCATGTTCTCTCTCATCTGTAGAATCTTAGTCCTTCAAAAAAGAATGACAGGAATATAAAACAGGAACTGTTTAGGAGTGGGGACCAGTGGGAGAGGGGAAGGGCAAAAGGTGAGGGTGAATGGGGGATGAATATGGTCAAAGTACTTCATGCACATGCATAAAAACAGACTAATGAAACCTGTTTAAAATTATTTTTTAAAGGGAGGTATAAGAAAAAAGTACTAAGGGGTGAATGTGATCAAAGTATATTATATGCACGGATAGAAATACCACAATGAAACCCCTTTGTACAACTAATATATGCTGATAAAAAAATGTTTAAAAAATCTGAAAGTTGGAGAGATTATCTCATTTTTGAGATATCTCTGTTCTTCCCATTTCATGGTTGGTTACATGAACAAATTAAGTCCTCATTTTTATTAAAATGTGTACAAATTAGGTTTTCAGAGGGAAAGAGAAAAAGGGAAAAGAAGAGAAGAGAAAAGAAAAAGAAGGTTGCTTGGGTTTTGAATGGTGTTTGCTAAGCTGGAATAATTGTCATGACTGCTGCACCATCAGGGAGAGGGAGAGAACCAAGAGCTGGTCATGGTGAGGAGAGAGACTGGCTGTCATCTGCAGCTTTCACTACGCTGGGTTTGAGATCACCCAATCATGTGAACCTCCTTCATCAGATTGGTTGCACCATGTTCCACATTTGTTGTACTCTCTTCTCTCCATTTGTCAGAAAGGACCTACATGAGTAAATTCCAAATGGAAAAAAAATGGACCTAACATGCATTTTCACCTCAAACATAAAAATTTTAATTTGAAAATATGTACCAGTTGCCTCTTTTCCTAATAGCATCTCTGGATAACTTCGATGGCTTCTTTTTTCACTCATCTTAACAAAAAAAAGGAAAAAATTTTGAAATGTTGCCAGGCCCAGGTCTCCCCACCTGTCCACACATTTTCTGGTATGTTAAAATATGGCAAGAGCATTCCTTGTAGCTAACAGTGAATATACATCTCTGAGATTTATAGTTTTCCAGACAAGGACTCGAGGCAGGAAAAACATTGCATGAACTGGTTAATATGAGCTCTGCTTCCTCATTCTCCAGCATGAAGTCATAGATGTAGTAGAAAGAATTAGGGCTTTCAATTCAGACCCTGGTTTGAATCCTAGATCTATCATTCACCATCATCCTAATCATCACATTCATTGCCTTACCTGATGTTTCTTTATGTTTAAAATGGAATAAGAGCATCTAACTCAGAAGATATTGTAATCATTAAATCAGCATATCAGATACTCACTACACCTTATTTCACATTATCTTGGAAAGACTTTTTTACTATAGCTGTTGTGTGATAACCAGATTCAGGCAATAGAATCTGACAGCCAAAAAGAGCTATATTAATTTGGAAGACACAGTGAAAAATTAAAATGAGAAGCTCCTTATTAGAAAGACAAGCTTAGTTAAGAACAAGTCATAGGAGGTTGCACAGGTTGCATACCTGTGGGCAGCTCCTCCTCTCAGCTGAGCCCATCATCTCTCCCTTTCTGCCTCAGGGCTTCTCAGACACTATGGCATTGGCATATTGCAATCTGAGCAAATTGCAACCCATGGGGAAACTGGAGCAATGAAGGTCAGTAGCGTGTGGATAAATGCCACCCTCCTCTGTCACTCAATTAAGCAATTCAGAGATGCATTCTACATGACTCCTCAGTGTCCAGTAGAATCAAGCTTTAACTGTCTGCACTGAGAAACAGCCCAATGATGAACCCATGAATCAACCAACATTCACTCTATTTGCTACCTACACATACGTTCTGGTGTCAGGTGCTGCTCTTAGGTTTACACAGAAGCATACCTATGGCAGAGCACCTTGCATAGACCTGTCTCACCAAACTTCTCCCTCTCAAGAGAACTTTATGCTCACTCCACTCTTCTGCCTTCTCAGTTCACCCTCTCTCCACCCATCTACCTTTCTTAGCCTCAAAACCACATACTCACGTTTTCTTTAAAAACCTGCGTGTCTACTCCTGAATTCTAGAAAATCCATTTATTGAAGTCCTGTTTTCTCTGACATTCCTTTGGCCTTGATCCTGTAATAATCTCACTGGAAGAGAAAACATGATCATGACTCAGGCTCTCAATGGGGTAGGAGAGCAAAAATTCATGATTTTACCAATACAATAAACTAATTTAAAGGAAGGAAAATGTTCTCAAGACATCACTTTAAAAGAATAAAGTACAATTGGATTCTTGGATAGCTAAGAACCACATTCTGATAACTACGAAAAATTTATATATTTGACTTGTTTTATATCCTATGTTACATTATTATACTTTTTTCTCAAAAATAGTATCCTTTCTCTTGTATCACCCATTCAGTGATAACCTAAGAAACAATATTAAAACAGGCAAACTTTCAAATTGATTTGCCAACTGGGTTCTGCCACCTGCTATATGTTCATCCTTAGACAAACTTCATTAAAAGTCCAATAATCCAACAAAGGCTGGTATAATACTCTATCAGATTATTGAATTTTTCTGTCCCATTGGGTGTTATACTGCTAATACCACAGATACTAACAATAACTCAGTTTTCACCATCAATCCTGCAATATTATATCTTGATATTTATTATAAAAAGCATATCCAATGGAATACTTAAAGAAGATATATACTTTTCTTTTTTATTCTTTTTTTTTCTATTAAATTCGTATGTGCATACAATGTTTGGGTCATTACTGCCCCTTTCCCCCGCATCCTCCACTACCCTCTGTCCCTCCCTTCCCCTCTCTAACCCTTCATTACCAGGAAGAAACTATTTTGCCCTCATCTCTAATTTTGTTGAAGACAGAGTATAAGCAATAATAGGAAGGACCAAGGGTTTTTGCTAGTTGAGATAAGGATAGCTATACAGGGAGTTGACTCGCATTGATTTCCTGTGCATCTGTGTTACCTTCTAAGTTAATTCTTCTCGAACTAACTTTTTCTCTAGTTCCTGGTCCCCTTCTCCTATTGGCCTCAGTTGCTTTAAAGTATCTGTTTTAGTTTCTCTGCATTGAGGGCAACAAATGCTATCTAGTTTTTAGGTGTCTTACCTATTCTCATATCTTCCTTGTGTGTTACCACTTTATCATGTGATCAAAGTCCATTCCCTTGCTGTGTTTGCCCTTTTTTTTTTAATTGGTATTTTCTTTTTTTTATTTATTATTTTTTTATTATTCATATGTGCATACAATGCTTGGGTCATTTCTCCCCCCTGTCCCCACCCCCTCCCTTACCACCAACCCCCTCAATGCCCAGCAGAAACTATTTTGCCCTTATCTCTAATTTTGTTGACGAGAGAGTATAGGCAATAATAGGAAGGAACAAGGGTTTTTGCTAGTTGATAAGGATAAACTATATAGGGAGTTGACTCTCATTAATTTCCTGTGCCTGTGTGTTACCTTCTAGGTTAATTCTTTTTGATCTAACCTTTTGTATAGTTCCTGGTCCTCTTCTCCTATTGGCCTCAGTTGCTTTTAAGGTATCTGCTTTAGTTTCTCTGCATTAAGGGCAACAAATGCTAACTAATTTTTTAGGTGTTTACCTATCCTCATATCTCCCTTCTGTGCTCTCGCTTTTATCATGTGATCAAAGTCCAATCCCATTGTTGTGTTTGCCCTTGATCTAATGCCCACATATGGGGGAGAACAAACCATTTTTGGTCTTTTGGGCCAGGCTAACCTCACTCAGAATAATGTTCTCCAATTCCATCCATTTACCAGCGAATGATAACATTTCATTCTTCTTCATGGCTGCATAAAATTCCATTGTGTATAGATACCACACTTTCTTAATCCATTCGTCAGTGGTGGGGCATCTTGGCTGTTTCCATAACTTGGCTGTTGTGAATCGTGCTGCAATAAACATGGGTGTGCAGGTGCCTCTGGAGTAACCTGTGTCACAGTCTTTTGGGTATATCCCCAAGAGTGGTATTGCTGGATCAAATGGTAGATCTATAACATATGATTTAACTTAGATTTAAATTAGGTTTAGATTTTTAAGTAGCCTCCAAATTTTTTCCAGAGTGGTTGTACTAGTTTACATTCCCACCAGCAGTGTAAGAGGGTTCATTTTTCCCCACATCCTCGCCAATACCTGTTGTTAGTGGTGTTGCTAATGATGGCTATTCTAACAAGAGTGAGGTGGAATCTTAATGTGGTTTTAATTTGCATTTCCTTTATTGCTAGAGATGGTGAGCATTTTTTCCTGTGTTTTTTTGGCCATTTGAATTTCTTCTTTTGAGAAATTTCTGTTTAGTTCACTTGCCCATTTCTTTATTGGTTCATTAGTTTTGGGAGAATTTAGTTTTTTAAGTTCCCTGTATATTCTGGTTATCAGTCCTTTGTCTGATGTGTAGCTGGCAAATATTTCCTCCCACTCTGTGGGTGTTCTCTTCAGTTTAGAGACCATTTCTTTTGTTGAGCAGAAGCTTTTTAGTTTTATGAAGTCCGATTTATCTATGCTATCTCTTAGTTGCTGAGCTGCTGGGGTTCCACTGAGAAAGTTCTTGCCTATACCTATTAATTCCAGAGTATTTCCTACTCTTTCCTGTACAAACTTTAGAGTTTGAGGTCTGATATAAGATCCTTGATCCATTTTGAGTTAATATTGGTATAGGGTGATAAACATGGATCTAATTTCAGTTTTTTACAGACTGCTAACCAGTTTTCCCAGCAGTTTTTGTTCAGTCTGTCTTTTCTCCATTGGATATTTTTAGCACCTCTGTCAAAGATAAGTTGGTTATAGTTGTATGGCTTCATATCTGGGTCCTCTATTCTGCTCCACTGGTCTACATGTCTGTTTTTGCGCCAGTACCATGCTGGTTTTTTTGTTATTGCTTTGTAATATGGTTTGAAGTCAGGTATCGTGATACCTCCAGCATTGTTCTTTTGACTGAGTATTGCCTTGGCTATTTGTGGCCTCTTCTGTTTCCATATAAATTTCACGGTAGAGTTTTCAATCTCTTTGATGAATGTCATTGGGATTTTGATGGTAATAGCATTAAACATGTAGATTACTCTTGAGAGTATAGACATTTTTACTATGTTGATGCTACCAATCCATGAGCATGGGAGATCTCTCCATCTTCTATAGTCTTCCTCAATCTCTTTCTTCAGGGGTTTATAGTTTTCCTTGTAGAGGTCTTTCACATCTTTGTTAACTTTACACCTAGGTATTTGATTTTTTTTTTTTGAGGCTATTGTAAATGGAATTGTTTTCATATATTCTTCTCAGTTTGTTTGTTATTAATGTATAGAAATGCTAATGATTTTTCTATGTTGATTTTATATCCTGCTACCTTACTATAGCTATTGATGATGTCTAGAAGCTTCTGAGTAGAGTTTTTTGGGTCTTTTTTTTGTCATCTGCAAATAGGGATATTTTGACAGTTTCTTTACCTATTTGTATTCCTTTTATTCCTTCTTCTTGGCTAATTGCTCTTTAAAGGTCTGATAGAATTCAGCAGAGAATCCATCAGGTCCTGGACTTTTCTTTTTAGGGAGACTCTTGATTGCTGCTTCAATTTCATTTTGTGTTATAGATCTATTCAGGTGATTAATTTCCTCTTGGTTCAGTTTTGGATGATCATATGTATCTAGAAATCTGTCCATTTCTTTAAGATTTTCAAATTTATTTGAATATAAGTTCTCAAAGTAGTCTCTGATGATTTCCTGGACTTCCATGGTGTTTGTTGTTATCTCCCCTTTTGCATTCCTGATTTTATTAATTTGGGTTTTTTCTCTCCTCATTTTAGTCAGATTTGCCAGGGGTCTGTCGATATTGTTTATTTTTTCAAAGAACCAACTTTTTGTTTCATTAATTCTTTGTATGGTTTTTTTGGTTTCTATTTCGTTGAGTTCAGCTCTTATTTTTATTATTTCTCTCCCTTTTGTTTTGGGATTTGCTTGTTCTTGTTTTTCTAAGAGTTTGAGATGTAGCATTAGGTCATTGAATTGAGATCCTTCAGTCTTTTTAATATATGCACTCATGGGTATAAACTTTCCTCTAGGACGGCCTTAGCTGTGTCCCATAGGTTACGGTAGATTGTTTTTCATTTTCATTGACTTCCAGAAGCTTTTTAATTTCCTCTTTTATTTCATCAATGACCCATTGTTCATTAAGCAATGAGTTTTTAGTTTCCAGCTGTTTGAATGTTTTTTGTCTTTATTCTTGTTGTTGAGTTCTAGTTTTATTGCATTGTGATCAGAAAGAATGCATGGTATAATTTCTATTTTCTTATATTTGCTGAGGCTTGGTTTGTGCCCTAGGATATGATCTATTTTGGAGAAGGTTCCATGTGCTGCTGAGAAGAAAGTATATTGTGTAGAAGTTGGATGAAATGGTCTGTAGACATCAACTAGGTCCATTGATATGTGGTATGTTTTAGATCTAGGATTTCTTTATTGATTTTTTGTTTGGATGACCTATCTATTGATGATAATGTGGTGTTAAAGTCTCCCACAACCACTGTATTTGAGTTAATATATGATTTTAGGTCCTTCAGGGTATGTTTGATGAAATTGGGTGCATTGACATTGGGTGCATATAGGTTGATAATTGTTATATTCTTTTGGTCTATTTCCCCTTTTATTAGTATAGGATGTCCTTCTTTATCTCATTTGATCAATGTAGGTTTGAAGTCTACTTTGTCAGAGATAAGTATTGTTACTCCTGCCTGTTTTCGGGGTCCACTTGCTTGATAAATCTTCTTCCAGCCTTTCATCCTAAGCCTATGCTTATTTCTATCAGTGAGATGGGTCTCCTGTAAGCAACAAATTGTTGGATCTTCCTTTTTAATCCAGTTCATCAAATGGTTCATTTTGATAGTGGAATTAGGTCCATTAACATTTAAGTGTTAGTAGTAATAGGTATGTGGTGATTCCTGTCATTTAGTTGTCTTAGTTGTTTGAAGATTTGATTGTATGTACCTAAATCAACGTTACTCTCTACTTTCTTGCTTTTTCTTTTCCTGTAGTTTGGTACTGCCTGCCCTTTCATGGTTATGTTCGGTTTCACTCTCTGTGTGCAGAATCCCTTGCAGAATCTTTTGTAGTGGTGGCTTTGTGGTTACATATTGTTTTAGTTTCTGCTTATCATGGAAGACTTTTATTGCTCCATCTATTTTGAATGATAGTTTTGCTGGGTAGAGTATCCTGGGGTTGAAGTTATTTTCATTCAGTGCCTGGAAGATCTCGCCCCACGCTCTTCTTGCTTTTAACGTTTCTGTTGAGGAGTCTGCTGTGATTTTGATGGGTTTACCTTTGTATGTTATTTGTTTTTTCTCTCTTACAGCTTTCAATATTCTTTCTCAAGTCTCTGTACTTGTTGTTTTAATGATAATATCCCATGGTGTAGTTTTATTTTGGTCAGGTCTGTTTGGTGTTCTGGAGGCCTCGTGCACCTGTATGGGCATAGATTTCTCTAGATTTGGGAAATTTTCTGTTATTATTTTATATAACATTCCCTTTATATATTACACATATATTACATAATTCCCTTTGCTTGCACCTCTTCTCCTTCTTCAATGCCCATGATTCTCAGATTTGGTCTTTTGATGGAGTCAGTGGTTCTTGCATTTTCTTTTCACAGGTCTTGAGTGTTGTTTAACTAATAGTTCTTCAGTTTTTCCTTTAATTACCATTTCATCTTTGATTTCTGAGATTCTGTCTTCTGCTTGTTCTATTCTGCTCCATTAGCCTTCCATTTTGCTTTGCATTTCTGTTTCATTCTTTTTTCTGAGGTTTTCCATATCCTGAGACGTTTCCTCTTTAATGTTGTCTATTTTCATCCTGAGTTCATTTGCCTCTTTATTTATCATGTTCTTCATTTCACTTTGGTGTTTATACAGTGCTTCTATTATTTCTTTTATTTGTTCTTGTGCTTTCTCAAATTCTCTATTTTTGTTGTCTTGAAATTTCTTGAGTGTCTCCTGTACATTTTGGTTGACCCTATCCAGTATCATCTCTATAAAAATCTCATTGATAACTGCAGGATTTCTTCTTTCAGATTGTTCTTGTGGTCTTCATTTGGTTCTTTGGCATAGTTTATCTTCATTTTGTTGGAGTCTGGATCTGAGTACCTGTTTTCTTCATTTCCCTCTGGTTCCTGTACTAATTTATTGCTGGGGGAAAACTGGTTTCCCTATTTTTTCCATCTTCCCATCATTGCCCTTGCTATTGTTACTGTCCCTGTACTGTGTGCAATTAAGTATTTTCTAGCTTGTAATAATAACAATGGTGATATCTGGTGGTCTGCATCTCTCGAGCCAGTAGGAGCTGGCATCTGGCAGCACAGGAGCCCTCTTGGTTTCTCCATTTAATGTGGAGTGGGGATGCTATGAGCAGGCTGGGGTGTAGAGGAGTCAGAGTTTTGCCTTTTCTCGGTGGTTTTTCCTGTAAGGTGTATCTCCAGCGTCTCTGCAAGATTTTACTTTAGGAAGCACACTTTCTGCTTCTTCCCTCTAGTCTCCATCTTAGAATTCCTATACTTTTCTTATATAAGCTAGTAGCCATAGTTAATATTCTTTACTAACTATAGGCAGATATACTAGTTTAGTGACAAAATTCATCAAATTCTAGAATCACTTATTTAATGAAAAATTTATTTAGTTTTGGATTTTCCCCCATTCTTCTATTTTGTGGCATTTTTTGACAATAATTTGAATTTTTTTAAATCTATATGTCTTGGGCAATGGTGATAATTGATCTGCTTTCTCAGTGTTGTATATTTCAGGTAACACTGTAATATCAAATTGAATTTCTTCTTGCAGATACTTTTATTATTTTCAGTTTCTGAGGTATCATCAGAAAATCTTACTCTCTTTGTACCAGTGTACCACTGCAATCCATGACTACAGAAGGCTTCAAGAGGTAGTTTTAAAAGTTGACAATTATGATTATCTACATTATTTTCAAATAGAGATCATTTGTTGCTAAACCCAAACTACTCAGAAATTTTACAAAACAGATGCCACATTTTCAGTTTTTATTTTCTTTAACTTCTCCAAGCTGTGGCTTTCTCACCTATCAGGTGAGGAGAGTAAAGCCTACTGTACATTCCTAACAAATGAAAAATTTCTAGTCTTGACAAATCGAAGTTCCCTCTTTGGGAGAGATAAAGTATAGCCTAGACCAAAGCCCAAGCTAAACCATAATTCGTGACCAAGCAATAAATCCCCAAACTAAATACAAATGAGGGGCTTTAAGAAATTAGCTGTTTCCTAGAAGAAAAGAGTTAATTTTTCCAGGTAGCTGTAAATTTTGCAGCACTTCTTTGTTTTCATTCATTATTATGCAGCCAAAGACTTCTCCTATCTTGGATCCATAGCAGAGTTGGTCAGAAACAGTATAGTGCTGCTATAAACACTTCCTTCTACTGATTTCTCAACTCTTTCAGATGTGGCCAAGGAAAAATGATTCTTCACCTTGATATACATAAATATTCAAAGCTGAGTTTTTAATTATCAGTCTCAAAAGTGAGCTGTATGTCCTAGTTCCATGTTAGGCATATAAAGGATTAGCTAAGAAAGAAAATCACAACCTGTCTTAGTTTATTGTCTGTTGCTATAACAATAATAGTTGTGACAGACCAGGCATGGTGGCCTTTCCTCAGGAGGCTGAGGAAAGAGGATTTTGAGTTCAAGGCCAGCTTGGACTACATAGTGAATTCACAGGACAGCCTACACTACATAAATGAGATACCATCTCAAAACACAAAGAACAAAACAAAACAAAATAGTTGAGACTGGGTAATTTTTTAGAAGTATTATTTGGCTCACAGTTTAAGAGGGTCTAGTCCATGATAATGTGGGACCATGTAAATACATTCTCTATTTCAAAAAGACACCTTTGGCTGAGTATCAAAAACTCTGATCATTGGTCCTGTCTCAGCCTCTATCGTTTTAATCATTATTTTAACCACTATTTTCTGTGGCTCATTTTTCCCTTCAAAAAATAAGGAAGGTCTTCTTTGATTTTAGAGTTTTAAGTATGTGTAAGAAATCATGGCTTTAAGGGGAAAAATACAAAATCCAACAACACACTTTAATGTTAAAAGCTCTAAAGACACTAGGAATAGAAGGAATGTTCCTTAACATAATAAAATCTATATATGACAAACCTAGAGCCAACATCACTCCAAATGGAGAACTGAAACTGTTCCCCTTAAAGACAGGAATGAGACAGGGTTGTCCACTTTCTCCACTCCTATTCAATATAGTTTGGAATTCCTAGCCAAAGCAATAAGACAAAAGCAAAAAGTAAAAGGGTTTCCAATAAGTAAAGAAGAAGTCAAACTATCCCTATTTGCAGGTGACAGGATCCTGTACCTAAGAGACCCCAAAAACTCTAACAAAAAACTACTAAAAGTCATAAACTCTTTCAACAAAGTAGCAGGATACAAAATTAATACATAAAAATCAGTAGCTTTTCTACATACCAACAATGAACAGGCTAAGAAAGAAATCAGGGAAACAATACCATTTACAATCACCTAAAAAACAATAAAGTACCTTGGAATAAATTTAATGAAAGAAATCAAAGACCTTTTTAATGAACACTATAAACCACTGTAAAGAGAAATCAAAGAAGACATCAGAAGATGGAATGACCTTTCATACTCATGGAGCAATAGAACCAACATTGTGGAAATGGCCATACTACCAAAATCAATCTACATGTTCAACACAATCCCTATCAAAATTCCAGGACATTCTGCACAGAAATTAAAAAATCAATTGTGAAATACATGTGGAAACAAAGAAGACCTTGAATAGCCAAAGCAATCCTGAGCAAAAAGCCCAATGCTGGAGGCATCACAATTCCTGACTTAAAACTATATTACAGAGTTGTAACAATAAAAACAGCATGGTATTGATACAAAAACAGACAGGAAGACCAATGGATCAGAATAGAAGATCCATACATAAACTCATGCATCCATAACCAACTGATCTTTGACAAAGGAGCCCAAAATAAATGATGGAGAGAAGACAGCCTCTTCAACAAATGCTGCTGGGAAAACTGAATAGCCACATATAGAACACTGTAACTAGATCCCTGTCTCTCACCCTGTACCAAAATCTTAAGATCAATGACCTTAATATAAGGCCTGAAACTTTGAAACAACTCCAGGAAGCAGTAGGAAATACACTGGAACAGATAGGTATAGGGAATAACTTCCTAAACAGAACTCAAAAGACTCAGCATCTAAGAGAAACAATGAACAAAATGGGACTGCATCAAACTAAAGAACTTCTGCACAGCAAAGGAAACAGTCACTACACTCAAGAAACAGCCCACAGACTAGGAGAAAATCTTTGCAAGCTACTCAGCCAATGAGGTACTAATATCCAGAATCTACAGGGAACTCAAAAAACTCAGCCCCCAAAGAATCAACACCCTAATGAAGAAATGGGCACATGAATTAAACAGGGAATTCTCAAAGGAAGAGGTTCAAATGGCCAATAAATACATGAAGTGCTCAACTTCTCTGGTTATAAAGAGATGCAAATCAAAACAACACTTAGATTTCATCTCACCCCAGTTAGAATGGACATAATCAAGAGTAATAACAACAAAAAATTCTGGTAAGGATGTGGTGAAACAGGAGCCCTTACACACTTCTGGTGGGAATGCAAACTAGTACAACCACTATCAAAAGCAGTATGGAGATTCCTCAAAAAGCTAGAGAACTGCCATATGATCCAGTGATATTGCTCCTGGGTATCTACCCAAAGGAATGTAAGACAGGATACAATAGAAACACCTGTACACCAATGTTCATCACAGAACTAGTCACAATAGCCAAGCTTTGGAAACAACCCAGGTGCCCTACAATGGATGAATGGATCAAGAAATTGTGGTACATATACACAATGGAGTATTACTCAGACATAAGGAATAATGACATGTGGCTTGAAGGTAAATGGATGCAATTGGAGGACATCATGTTAAGTAAATAAGCCAGGATCAGAAACACAAAAGCCATATGTTTTCTTTCATACATGGATGATAGATCCAAAGATAAACATATACACAAAAACAAGCATGATCATATGCAAACTCAGATGTAGAACATGTTTGAAACAGTAGAACTACTCTATGGGACTCAGGGAAAGAAGGACAGGAAAAAAGAATGATAGAGCATCAGTAATACTGCATAACATAAGATGTGAAGATAGAGGATATAAGGACATGTATTGAAAGTTGTTGAAAATGGGGGGGTGGGAGGTAAAGAGAGAGTATTAGAAGGGATTGAACAGACCAAAGTAAAGCATACCCACAGTGGGCATACGTTGAGACACACCTTTGAACATCAAGTTAAATATTAATAATGAAAACCAGGAGAGATTCCAAGATGGCGGCTAGAGGGAGGAAGCAGAAAGCGTGCCTCCAACAGTGAAATCTTGGAGAACACTGGAGACACACCTTGCAGGCAAAACCACTGAAAAGAGGCAAAACTTTGACCCCTCCACACCTCCAGCCGGTGCAGAGAATCTCCACTTCACATTAAATGGAGAAACCAGGAGGGCCCCCCGGGCCGGCAGTCACCGGCACCTAGACAGCTTGGGAAGACACAGACAAGGTGAGCTAAGCGGTATGCAGTACTTCCACAGACAACCCTGGGTCAGATCAGCATAGCCCCCTGGGCAGACCAACCCCCACCCGGGGAAAAAAGAGAAACTGAGTAATAAGCAATAGGAACAATAAAGACACGTAGCAAAGAGGGTGGGGCACATTGAGCGCCGAAGGTGGGGAGGGGAATCCTTCCCGGAACAGTAAATAAACAAGCCAGGCCAGGCCAGAGAGGGCTGGAGTGAGGGCACACACCCAGCAACCAGGAACAGGAAAGCTTGTGAGAGTGGTGGAGGGAGCAAAACCGCACAGGAGAGGGAGGAAGACCTACCTCCCATGTGAGCTGTAAACAAACACGCCGGCTGGCAGGAGCACCAGCACCGCCCAGCAATCAGGAGCAGGAAAGCTTATAAAAGCAGTGGTGGGAGGAAAACTCCACAGGACAGGGGGAAAGACCCACTTCCCACTGAGCTGTAAACAAACACACAGAGCAGAGAAAGTGGGTGAAGTGTCACCTCCCCCAGTGTGCTTGGAAAGGGGAAAGGTTGTAGCAGTGGCTCATGCACAGGAGAACTCTGAGTAAACAAAGCCTGCAGGGCCAGGTGAATGTTAAGCTCACTCCTGAGATCTGCATAAATAAAGCCTCCAGCAACAGCAGGCTGACAGCAGTGGGCAAGCAAGCCACAGCCGCAGATAGCCATTCACAGACCTGTCTCCAGACTCTTTTTTTTCTCTCTCCCTGCCTTTGATGAGAAAACAACTGAACTACATCTGCATGCTGAAAACCTTACTTAAACTGTATTGCATTTGAACTTGGGACACTTTGTGGGGTTTTTTTTTTTTGTATGTGTGCAGTTTTGTTCTACTTTATGCATCCCCTTTGATGAGACAACTACAGAACAACATCTGAGGCACCATTTCCAGGATTGGAGACTGAGACGGACACCAAAATTATTAAGACCGAAACTTCATTGCATTTGAACCTGAAGGTTTTTTTTTTCTATTTTTCATTTTGTTTTATTTTATTTTATTTATATATTTTTTCTTTCATTTACTTATTTTTTATTTTTATTCTTAACTTTATTCTTTTTATTTTTTATTTGCAATCTTCTTTCTGTCTCTCTAATTCCTTTTCAGCTTACAGTTGATTAGTACACTGTCTCTCCCTGTTTATATCTTTGAAACTTTTCTGTTTCTTTGGTTTTTTTTCTTTATACTTGATTATTTGTTTTTCCCTTTTCCTTTAACTTCTGTGCTTTCCATCCCCTCTCATCCTTCCATTCTAAATATCACTAGTGCTATTATTATAAGACAGAAAATACTTAATTGCACACAGTACAGGGACAATAACAACACTAAGGGCAATGATGGGAAGACAGAAAAAATAGGGAAACCAGTTTCCCCACAGCAAAAAATTAGTACAGGAGCCAGAGGGAAATGAAGAAAACAGATACTCAGATCCAGATTCCAACAAAATGAAGATAAACTATGCCAAAGAACCCAACGAAGCCCATAAGAATAATTTAAAAGAAGACTTACTACAGGTACTCAATGAGAATTTCATAGAGATGATACTGGATATGGTAAAGCAAAATGCAAAGGAGACACTCATGAAATTCCAAGACAACAAAAATAGAGAATTTGAAAAGGCCAAAGAAGAAATAAAGGAAACCATAGAAGCACTGAATAAACACCAAAGTAAAACAGAGAACACAATTAATAAAAAGATAAATGAACTCAGGACAAAAATAGACAACATTAAAGAGGAAACCACCCAGGATAGGGAAAACCTCAGAAAAAAGAAAGAAACAGAACTGCAAAACAAAACGGAAGGCCAATCCAGCAGAATAGACCAAAAAGAAGACAGAATCTCAGAACTTGAAGATGAAATGGTAATTAAAGGAAAAACTGAAGAACTATTAATTAAACAACTCAAGACCTGTGAAAAGAAAATGCAAGAACTCACTGACTCCATCAAAAGACCAAACTTGAGAATCATGGGCATCGAAGAAGGAGAAGAGGTGCAAGCAAAGGGAATGCATACTATATTCAACAAAATAATAACAGAAAATTTCCCAAATCTAGAGAAATCTATGCCCAGACAGATGCAAGAGGCCTACAGAACACCAAACAGACCAGATCAAAATAGAACTACCCCATGACATATCATCACTAAAACAACAAGTTCAGAAAGTAGGGAAAGAATATTGAAGGCTGTAAGAGAGAAAAAACAAGTAACATACAAAGGTAAACCCATCAAAATCACAGCAGACTTCTCAACAGAAACATTAAAAGCAAGAAGTGCGTGGGGTGAGATTTCCGGGCACTGAATGAAAATAACTTCAAACCTAGGATACTCTACCCAGCAAAACTATCATTCAAAATAGCTGGAGCAATAAAAGTCTTCCATGATAAGCAGAAACTAAAACAATATGTGACACAAAGCCACCACTACAAAAGATTCTGTAAGGGATTCTGCACAAAGAAAGTGAAACCCAACTTAACCATGAAAAGACAGGCAGCACGAAACCACAGGAAAAGAAAAAGCAAGAAAGTAGAGAGTAACCTCAACTTAGGTACACACAATCAAACCTTCAAACAACTAAGACAACTAAATGACAGGAATCACCACATACTTATCACTACTAACACTTAATGTTAATGGACCTAATTCCCCCATCAAAATGCACTGCTTGACGAACTGGATTAAAAAGGAAGATCCAACAATTTGTTGCTTACAGGAGACACATCTCACCGACAGAAATAAGCATAGGCTAGGATGAAAGGCTAGAAGAAGATTTACCAAGCCAATGGCCCCCGAAAACAGGCAGGAGTAGCAATCCTTATCTCTGACGAAGTAGACTTCTAACCTACATTGATCAAATGAGATAAAGAAGGACATTCCATACTAATAAAAGGGGAAATAGACCAAAAGGAAACAACAATTATCAACCTGAATGCACCTAATGTCAAAGCACCCAATTTTATCAAACATACCCTGAAAGACCTAAAGGAATATATTAACTCAAATACAGTGGTTGTTGGAGACTTTAATATCCCATTATCATCAATAAGTACGTCATCCAAACAAAAAATCAATAAAGAAATCCTAGATCTAAAATATACAATAGATAAAATGGACCTAGTTGATGTCTACAGAACATTTCATCCAACTTCTACACAATATACATTCTTCTCAGCAGCGCAAGGAACTTTCTCCAAAATAGATCATATCCTAAGGCACAAAGCAAGCCTCAGCAAATATAAGAAAATAGAAATTATACCATGCATTCTATCTCATCACAATGCAAGAAAACTAGAAATCAACAACCAATGTAAAGACAAAAAACATGCAAACAGCTGGAAACTGAATAACTCATTGCTTAAAGAACAATGGGTCATTGATGAAATAAAAGAGAAAATTTAAAAAGTTCCTGGAAGTCAATGAAAATGAAAACACTACCTACGGAACCTATGGGACACAGCAAAGGCAGTCCTGAGAAGAAAGTTTATATCCATGAGTGCATATATTAAAAAGATTGAAAGATCCCAAATCAATGACCTAATGATACATCTCAAACTCCTAGAAAAACAAGAACAAGCAAATCCCAAAGCAAATAGAAGGAGAGAAATAATAAAAATAAGAGCTAAAATCAACGAAATAGAAACCAAAAAAACCATACAAAGAATTAATGAAACAAAAAGTTGGTTCTTTGAAAAAATAAACAAGATCGATAGACCCCTGGCAAACCTGACTAAAATGAGGAGAGAAAAAACCCAAATTAGTAGAATTAGGAATGCAAAAGGGGAGATAACAACAAACACCATGGAAGTCCAGGAAATCATCAGAGACTACTTCGAGAACCTATATTCAAATAAATGAAAATCTTAAAGAAATGGACAGATTTCTAGATACATATGATCATCCAAAACTGAACCAAGAGGAAATTAATCACCTGAATAGATCTATAACACAAAATGAAATTGAAGCGGCAATCAAGAGTCTCCCTAAAAAGAAAAGTCCAGGACCTGATGGATTCTCTGCTGAATTCTAACAGACCTTTAAAGAAGAACTGATACCAACCCTTCTTAAACTGTTCCATGAAATAGAAAGGTAAGGAACACTGCCTAACACATTTTATGAAGCCAGTATTATACTTATCCTAAAACCAGGCAAAGACACCTCCAAAAAGGTGAACTACAGGCCAATCTCCTTAATGAACACTGATGCAAAAATCCTCAACAAAGCAATGGCAAAAAGAATTCAACAGCACATCAAAAAGATTATTCACCACGACCAAGTAGGTTTCATCCCAGGGATGCAGGGGTGGTTCAACATATGAAAATCAATAAATGTAATGAACCACATTAACAGAAGCAAAGACAAAAATCACTTGATCATCTCAATAGATGCAGAAAAAGCCTCTGATAAGATCCAACACCATTTCATGATAAAAGCTCTAAGAAAACTAGGAGTAGAAGGAAAGTACCTCAACATTATGAAAGCTATATATGACAAACCTACAGCCAGCATTATACTTAATGGAGAAAATCTGAAACCATTCCCTCTAAAATCAGGAACCAGACAAGGATGCCCACTATCTCCACTACTATTCAACATAGTACTGGAATTCCTAGACAGAGCAATTAGCCAAGAAGAAGGAATAAAAGGAATACAAATAGGTAAAGAAACTGTCAAAATATCCCTATTTGCAGACGACATGATCCTATACCTTAAAGACGCAAAAAACTCTACTCAGAAGCTTCTAGACATCATCAATAGCTATAGCAAGGTAGCAGGATATAAAATCAACATAGAAAAATCATTAGCATTTCTATACACTAACAATGAGCAAACGGAAAAAGAATGTATGAAAACAATTTCATTTACAATAGCCTCAAAAAAAATCAAATACCTAGGTGTAAACCTAACAAAAGATGTGAAAGACCTCTACAAGGAAAACTATACACTTCTGAAGAAAGAGATTGAGGAAGACTATAGAAAGTGGAGAGATCTCCCATGCTCATGGATTGGTAGAATCAACATAGTAAAAATGTCTATACTCCCAAAAGCAATCTACATGTTTAATGCAATTCCCATCAAAATTCCAATAACATTCATTAAAGAGATTGAAAAATCTACTGTGAAATTTATATGGAAACACAAGAGGCCATGAATAGCCAAGGCAATACTCAGTCAAAAGAACAATGCTGGAGGTATCACAATACCTGACTTCAAACTATATTACAAAGAAATAATGATAAAAACAGCATGGTACTGGCACAAAAACAGACATGAAGACCAGTGGAACAGAATAGAGGACCCAGATATGAAGCCACACAACTATAACCAACTTATCTTTGACAAAGGAGCTAAAAATATACAATGGAGAAATAGCAGCCTCTTCAACAAAATCTGCTGGGAAAACTGGTTAGCAGTCTGTAAAAACTGAAACTAGATCCATGTATATCACCTATACCAATATTAATTCAAAATGGATCAAGGATCTTAATATCAGATCCCACACTCTAAAGTTGATACAGGAAAGAGTAGGAAATACTCTGGAGTTAGTAGGTATAGGTAAGAACTTTCTCAATGAAACCCTAGCAGCACAGCAACTAAGAGATAGCATAGATAAATGGGACCTCATAAAACTAAAAGGCTTGTGTTCATCAAAAGAAATGGTCTCTAAACTGAAGAGAACACCCACAGAGTGGGAGAAAATATTTGCCAGCTACACATCAGACAAAGGACTGATAACCAGAATATACAGGGAACTTAAAAAACTAAATTCTCCCAAAACTAATGAACCAATAAAGAAATGGGCAAGTGAACTAAACAGAAATTTCTCAAAAGAAGAAAATCAAATGGCCAAAAAACACAGGAAAAAATGCTCCCCATCTCTAGCAATAAAGGAAATGCAAATTAAAACCACACTAAGATTCCACCTCACCCCTGTTAGAATAGCCATCATTAGCAACACCACCAACAACAGGTGTTGGCAAGGATGTGGGGAAAAAGGAAACCTCTTACACTGCTGGTAGGAATGTAAACTAGTACAACCACTCTGGAAAAAATTTGGAGGCTACTTAAAAAGCTAAACATTGATCTACCATATGATCCAGCAATACCACTCTTGGGGATATACCCAAAAGACTGTGACACAGGTTCCTCCAGAGGCACCTGTACACCCAAGTTTATTGTGGCACTATTCACAATAGCCAAGTTATGGAAACAGCCAAGATGCCCCACCACTGACGAATGGATTAAGAAAATGTGGTATCTATACACAATGGAATTTTATGCAACCATGAAGAAGAACGAAATGTTATCATTCGCTGGTAAATGGATGGAATTGGAAAACATCATTCTGAGTGAGGTTAGCCTGGCCCAAAAGACTAAAAATCGTATGTTCTCCCTCATATGCGGACATTAGATCAAGGGCAAACACAACAAGGGGAATGGACTTTGATCACATGATAAAAGCGAGAGCACACAAGGGAGGTATGAGGATAGGTAAGACACCTAATAAACTAGATGGCATTTGTTGCCCTCAACGCAGAGAAACTAAAGCAGATACTTTGGGGCAACTGAGACCAATAGGAGACGGGGACCATGAACTAGAGAAAAAAGTTAGTTCAAGTAGAATTAACTTTGAAGGTAACGCATATGCAGAGGAAATCAATGCGAGTCAACTCCCTGTATAGCTATCCTTATCTCAACTAGCAAAAACCCTTGTTCCTTCCTATTATTGCTTATACTCTCTCTTCAACAAAATTAGAGATAAGGGCAAAATCATTTCTGCCGGGTAGCAAGGGGGTGGGGAGCAGAGGAAAGAGGTGGGGGGGGTAATGGAAGTTGTGGGGGAAGGGGGGAGAAATGACCCAAACATTGTATGTACATATGAATAAAATAAAAATTAAAAAAAAATAACGAAACCAGGACTGTAAAATAGGTACAAAACACGTTGGTACTGGCCCAAAACTAGAAATGAAGACCAGTGGAACAGAATAGAAGAACTAGACACAAACCCATGCAGCTACAACCATCCGATTTTCAACAAAGGATCCAAAACATGTGTTAGAGAAAAGACAGCTTCTTCAACAAATGGTGCTGGGGATACTGGGTATCTACCTGTCAAAGATTAGAAAGTAGATCACAGTTTCTCACCTTATACTAGTATTAATTCCAAGTGGATCAAGTATCTTAATGTAATATCTGCAACTATGAAACTACTACAGAATAGGGAAAACACTGGAATATAAGGTACAGCTGATAATTAATAGAACTCCAATAGCTCAGCAGTTATGAGAAAGGACTGACAAATGGGACTACATCAAACTAAAAAACTTTTATACAGCAAAGGAAACAGTTGCTAAACTAAGACAGTCTGCAGAATGGGAGAAAATCTTTGATGGCTATACATTTGACAATAGTCAGAATATACTGAGAGCTCAAAAAAACTAACTCCACAATAAATAGGCAAATGAACAATTCTCAAAGGAAGAAACAAAAATGGTCGATATATACATGAAGAAATGTTCAACATTCTTGGCCATAAAGGAAATGCAAATCAAAACAACATTGGTATTTCACTTCACCCCGGTCAGAATGGCTATCATAAACAACAACAAATACTGGTGAGGATATGGGGGAAAGAATCCTTCTATAGTGTTGGTGGGAATGTAAATTGGTGCATCTGCTATGGACAGCAGTATGAAGGCTCCTTAAAAGACCTAAAATTGGGAACAACCATATAATACAGGAATAACACTCCTGGGCATACATCCAAAGGAATATAAGCCAGGATATGACAGAGCCACCTGTACACCCATGTTTATTGCAACACTATTCACAATAGCTAAGCTTTGAAAACAACCAGATGCCTCACAACTGATAAATTGATTAAGAAAATGTGGTATATATAAACAATGGAGTGCTATTCAGCCATAAAGAAGAATGAAATTATGTTGTTTGAAGGTAAATGGATGGAACTGGAGATCATTAAGTTAAACAAAGTAAGCCAGGCTCAGGACAAAGGTTGCATGTTTTCCCGCATATGTAGAAGCTAGATCTATACAATAAATGTACAGATAAATGCATACATGATCTTATATACATACACAGAGAGAGAGAGAACATGATTATATTAGTAGGTCTGTCTGAGGAGACTACAGGGAGGCAGTAGAGGAAGAGAATGATAGCAAATAATATTGAAACACAATGCCTCTGCATATGAAGATAGTATAACTATAAACTGTTGAATAAAAGGAAATCAGGGTGATATAGAAAGAGAGAGTAATAGAGGAGAAAATATGATTAAAGTACAATATATACATGTCTGAAATTCCAAGGCAAAACCCCCCTTAACACTCAATATACAATTAAAATATGTAGGACAGGAAGGTAAAACAGATCCTGTCTAGGGGTAGGTTCCAGTGATGGGTGGGAGGGTAAACAGGGTAAAGGAGGGTGAATATGGTGTATATATTTTGTATTTGTGTATAAATATAGAACAATGAAACTTATTCTAAGAAGGAGGGGAGGGAGAATGACTTATACAATATGCATACATTGACAAATATATTGTATATATAAATATAATGAATATATAAATATATACTGTATATACTATAGTTATAATTATATTACATATAATACAACTATGTATAATAAATATACAGTATATAAACATACATTTATATTATATATGATAAATACGTGCATGTTGTATATATATATATATGTGTGTGTGTTTGTAAATTTTAAAAATTTATAAAATAAAAAATTTCCTAACAAGTGTAGTTTGCTGGGGACCTAATCTCTAGTTTCTGATATGCAACTGTTGAGGAAGTGAAGGGAGCCAAATTTTCATATTCATCACTTGGGAAATATGCCCTGTAGCTATTTAATAATACACTCTGCTTTTTTGCAATCATTATATTAGTATAGTCAAACTTCCTTCAGGTTTTGTTTTAATTACAAATGTGTCATGCATAAAACATGTGGAATCACTGCAATATGTTTATTATCCTTTGCTTCATTCCTCAATTCACAAGGCAAGTTCAATTGCAGTATACTCATCAACTCTTCTTTAGTCTTAAGATTTCCGCAGATATTAATGTTCAGAAGATATTTGTAGTAAACAGTCCTGTGGCAGGTTGCCCCTGATTGAGTTCCAGTTGAGAGAATAGTACTAATCAATGTACTGGAAAACACATAAACACCAAGGCTTCATTAAATCTATGCTCCATCACCTAGGGTTCTGATTGCGGAAACAGAGTCACAGATTTTAGTGATGTCAGCAGCCACCATTCCTTCTCAGATGGAACCTGAAGCATTCATGCAGATTAGAACTGGTCGAAGATTTTAAAGCTTTGTTTTTAATCACACTTGGGAGGAAACTATGGCAGCCTTCCTGCATATTCTCTCAACTTTGCTAAGGAAATGTGAAGCTTAATTAGACTTGTGTTGAGGCTATTTGCTGCTCTGAAGTTTTACCATTTCTACAAATGTTGAATCATTAAAATAACTGCAGTGGAAACATTTCTTAAAATCCTTTCCCCAAATCAAAATCAATTTGTGAAATCCCGAGATACCTGAGACTAGAAGAATTGAAATGTAATTAGTTGGTAGATACACAATTATTTACTTGAGATAGTGGACCAGAAGTGATTCTCAGATGACAAGTCAAATAAAATGCAAAAAAAAAAGTGAAAATAAAGAGGCAAACTTGTAAAGAAAGCTGGAGAACTTCAGGGGAAAAGTAGTAAGAAGTTATTAGAATTGGGTGGTAACGTTAAGCATCAAGGGCAATTTAAGTGATTTTTTTTTCCAGCAATAAGAGGTAGGTTCCCTGAGGAGAGATGGTCTAATTGAATTCACATTCAAGTGGCTGAGAGGAAAGCAATTTTGACCAGCCACCAAAAAGTGGATTTGAGACCCAGATTAAAAAAAAAATTCTCCCAATAAGGAAAAATGAGATCAGAGAGGATTAGATCTGCACTTGTGCTATAGCAATTGTTTTGCACCTTTTTTTTTACCAAGACACATACAACAAAAGATGTTTCCATTTAAGACATGTCCTCCACAAGCACACATAAATCTAGAATTTCAGCTATGTGTGCTTTTTCACCACATTTCATCTGCTCTAGAATTGTAATGTACAACTGTACTATCTTTGCGGAACAAACACTGTAATGTGTGAGAAGAGTTAAACATTCCTTACTTAGAACATACCTCATAAGTGATTTAGACAGCTCAGGTTGTTACCATACCCCAGAGGAGGTCAGCCAAAGAAAGGGCAACTGGAAATGCTTAGAGAACACCAAAGTGTCTGACTTCTTGTCAATAAGCTCATGAGACCCCACAGGTTAAAAGAATTAGATTCTTCAAAGACTCTGGATGTGAACCCTGTCACTACCCATCCTCCAGGAGCAAGAGTTCTCTGTTGAGTGTACACTATCATCTATCCCAAGGAAGGAAATCAGTATAAACAAAATCCAATCCAAACTTAAGAAAGTACAACCTACACATTTTAAATTTTGGAAATCTTTTAAAACAGTATCAGTTTATCCTTCAAAAAATAATTTTCAAACAATGCTCTATAAAGGGCAGATCATTTAAAACAGCAGCACCAGCTGACCACCCAGGGACCTTGCTTCTGATTTCAATATTGCCAAAAAATATGAAGCTAGCTCAGTGTGGCGATTTAATCCCAGCACATCAGAGGTGGAGGCAGAAGGCCCATTTCTTCAAGGCCACCCTGTACTACACAGCAAGACCCTGTTTCAAAAAAAAAAAAAACTAAAATCCTACCACAGGGTATCAAAGGATTCTGGGAAAGACCAAAATGTCTTCCACATTTTATATCTTTTATGAAGCTTATTTTGTATATCTCTCTTATCTAGACAAAGTACTTACTTGTCACCACTACTCAGACAGGCATTTAGTCACATACTCTCTAGAAGTTTATTAACTTTTCAATGTCTTATCTTTCCAGTTAGATTACAAATTCTAGATGATCTAGATTATACTCCTCTCAGCCATAAGGCTAGGCACAAAGAAGGCATTCTGTTACATGTTTGTATGACTAATTAGTTAAGCAAATTTAATTAGTTTCTATACTTCTCTAGTTCATTGTTTTCTTTCCAGGAATTATTTTCTGTGGATCTGTTCAAATCTTAAACGTGTTTAAATCAAAGTAAAAAAAAAGAAAGAAAAACAAATATATGCATATATATGAGTGAATATGCCTAAAGGCAACTGACAGAAATCATAAACTGAAGTTAAGAAAAATATATCAGGTAGGCATAGTTGTGTACATCTGTAATCCCAGCATTCAAGAAGCAGAAGCAGGAGGATCTTGAGTTCAAAGCCATGCTGGACTAAATAGCAAGAATCTATCCCAGAAAGAAAGAAAAGCTGGGTACCAGTGACTCACATCTGTAATCCTAGCTACTTGAGAGGCTGAAATGGGACCAAGGTTCAAGGCTAGCCTGGACAAACAGTTCTTAAGACCCCATCTCCAAAATAACCGACAAAATGAGCTAGAAACATGGCTCAAGCAAAGGGCAGGGGGAGTGGGAGGGGGGTAATAGGAGAGAGGAGGGGAGAAGGAAAGAGAGAGAGAAAAAGGGAAGGAAGGAAGGAGAGAAGGAAAGAAGGAAGGAAGGAAGGAAGGAAGGAAGGAAGGAAGGAAGGAAGGAAGGAAGGAAGGAAAGGGAAGGGAAGGGAAGGGAAGGGAAGAGAAGAAAGAAATGTCTGCCTGATTAAAATCAGGCATGTCATATCATCAAAAACTAAATATACTTTTAATCTAAGACAGAAACTGCTTTTATCTCTCTGCATCTAAGAAATATTTTTGTTTCATACATTGAACTCCTAATGACAGATGTGTTTGTTTTGCTGTCATTCTAATGGTTTTTGTCTGTATCAATTTTATATTGAAAATTATCTTCTAGAGTCACTTTCTTAAGGAAAGTTCTTATCAAGGTAAGTATGATAAAATATTAATCTAGGCAAGACAATCTAGAGTCACTTAATTCATAGAGATCGACATTTATAGCCACATTAGTGCTTTAAGAATTAAAGGTAAGTATTACTCGATATATGTTCCTAGACAGATTTGCAGAAATTAGTCCCAATCTAGAAAATAGAATGAAAGCCAGCAACTTGATTTCTAATGTTATACTCACTGCACAGAAAATTACACTGAGGAAAAGAGGTTAACAAAATGCCATGTGTGGGGTGTGGGTAACCTGAATTCTTCAAGGAACAGAGCAAAATATTAGGTTATATCACTGCTTCTCAATCCTTATTGAAAGTAGAAACCTGAGAGGCTTTGTCTGGAAAGGTCTTAGTAGTTTAACAAGTTCCTCCAATGGTTGCACTTTATAGCCAGAGTTGAGAACCATTTGACTAAATGATATAAGATTACAAATAAGTACTCTAAAAAGATGTTTATTTTTTTTCCTCTGTGTATGTCCAGTACTAATTCAGGCAAAGTTTGAACTACCCTTAACTATGGCCCTCTTTGTGAAAATTTGGTAACAAATGTTAACACATACACAAGCCTATAGATTTCCCATGAAAACCATCTATCAAAATTATACTATGAAGGCTAGGAGTGTGGCTCAGGTGGTTGAGTGCTTGCCTAGCAAACTCAATGGCCTATGTTCAAATCCCAGTACCACCAAAAAAATTATAGTATGTAAGCTAGAGCAAAAGTTATAAAGACCAAGTTTATAATGTTAAATCTTGAATTCTATTGTGCCTCCATGGACTCTTAGGATCTTAAGTGATTAAAAAACTAAATCTAATTTAAGTGAAAACTTGGAGGGAGGGTACAGAGGTGTAGCTCTGTGGCAGAGCACTTGCCTAGTTTCTGAGATCCCCTGGGTTTGATCCTCAGCATCACAAAAAAAAAAAAGAAAAGAAATGGGAGGGGGGATTTAATCAGCTAATTGGAAAAAACCAGAATAGATCTCAAATCAAGCACAATGCAGGACCCAATATCACCAAGACTTGGTTTCCCACTCTCTGTCATATTCCTTTGTTCCAGTTCTTATCCTTGCTTTCTTCTTGATGCTGATGTCACTGTCTCTGTCAATAAGCATACTCCAAGTTGGGGAAACTGCAGTTTGCAGCATCCTCATCAGAAAGGCAAAAGATGGTCTCTCCCATCTTCAGGAAAAAGAAAGGTCCTAGACAATGACTCTGATTGCCCCAGTGTAGATCACAGACTTAAACTAAAAAAGCATCTCAGAGCCAGGCACCAGTGGACACCTGTAATCCTAGCTACTCAGGAAACAGAGATCAGAAGGATTATGGTTTGGAGCCAGTCCAGACAAAGAGTTCATGAGACCCAACCTGAAAAAAACCCATCACAAAAAAAATGGCTGGTGGAGTAGCTTGAGATGTAGGCCCTGAGTTCAAGCCCCAGTACCACTAAAAAAAAAAAAAAACTCAGGACTAGCTGAGTAGCTCAAGTGGCAGAGCGTCTCCCTAACAAGTGTGAGGCCCTGAGTTCAAACACCAGCACCAAAAAAAAAAAAAAAAAAAAAAAACCCACTTAGCCAGGCACCTATGGCTCATGTCTGTAATCCTAGCTACTCCAGAGGCACAGATCAGGAGGACCACAGTTTATAGCCATCCCATGAAAATAGTTCTCAACACCCTGTGTTGAAAATGCCCAACACAAAAAAGAGCTGCCAGAGTGGCTCAAGTGATAGAGTACCTGCCTAACATGTATGAGGCCCTGAGTTCAAACCCCAGAATTGCCAAAAAGTCAAAGAATCTCAAAATATGACCCACCCAAAAATATGTCACTCAACAATCAAATTGAGTTTCAAAACATTAATAGAAAGGAAGAATTAGAGAGTAGAAGACCAATTTGAAGAAGTCTAAGTTTGAAGAAAAACTTACCTAATAGGAAGTATAGTGATTAAATTATAGATAGCGGGAGGGGGGAGAAATGACCCAAGCATTGTATGCACATATGAATAATAAAACAATAAAAATTTTTTAAAAAATAAAAATAAATTATAGATAGCCAAAGGTCATTTCAAGGACAGAGTTCTGCTTAAAGGAATGAATTTGATTTGTATTCTGAGAGCTACAAGGGTCACACAAGGATTTTAGCAAAGCAATGAGATGATCAGATTTGTTTTAGGAAGATTATTTTGACATGTGGGGATAGATTGAAGAGAATGAGTTTTAAAAATAGAAACCAATTAGATAGAGATAGCAGTTCTCCACATGAAAAGAAATCTAAACTTGTACTAAGGTAATGGAAAGACAAACAGAGATGCAAAATGGATTCAAGGGAATTTAAGAAAGTGTACTCTTCAGTAACAGGACTGGGCATGGTATGCCCCAAAAGGGAGATGATTCAGGATGACTCACTGCTTTCTACCTTGGAGCATGGTGATGCAGTTAACTAAGAGAATTCAGGAATAGAAGCAGGTTTGGAAGGAACAGATGATAAATTCTGTTTAATATATTTAATTAGAGATATCTATAGGATGAAAATGGAGACCAATCCACGCCATATAGCCAACTCCAAGTTCAACTTAATTGTAAAGTCAGTGTTAAATGGTTAGTGTACGAAAAAGGACAAAGGACAAAGGACAAAGGACAGTGAGCCAAATAACATTTCAAATAAATGCAGAGAAAAAGCAAGTAAGCAAACAGCCCCAAGTAGAACAGTGTAAAGGGTGTTCTATCCAGGAGACATGGACCCCCAAAGAGGTATTCAAATGGTAGTAAAGACAAAATGGATGCTGATCTCACTCCTTCCCAGGTCTGGTTCATGACAAGTGAAGAGAAGTGTTAGTCACTTGGCCAGGACACAACCACATGCTCTACTGAAGCTTTTTCACATTTTGACTCTCCAGCATCCAAATCCCCTTTCTACTATAGAGGAGATCCCAGTACAGATGGGGGTCGGGACTAGGGGCATGGCTCAACTGGTAGAGCAAAGCCCTGAGTTCAAGCCCCAGTACCAAGAAAAAGTGGGGGGTGGGGGGCTCTCGGCTCATCCTTGGGAGGTCATGGAACCCAAAGAAGGAACAGACTCTCCTTCCCCCAGCCCCCTTGCTTGGCATGTTGCCCAGGTTCAGCCAACTCTGTCCCACTATGGACCTTGAGGCAGTTTTGTAAGGGTGCCACAAACTTGAGAAATTCTTCACAAAATAAGCAGCATTTAAATAAGTAGGACATGGTATATTTTAATCTTAGGTATTCCGTACTTGATATCCTCTAAGCATCGATAGGGTAGGAAGGACTCCCAGTACTCACTCATCTGTAAAGGCACCATGTCCTGTTACATGAACATAATCTTCTGTCTACTCTAGTTTGATAATTTTTCAAGGGATAGGGAAGAACAATGACAATTTGGAAACAGCATTTAGTACAATTTTAAATAACACAAAGTATTTTTAACTCTAAACTATTAATTTCAACACAGAACACAGGACTAGGTACATGGCTCAAGTGGTAGAGCTTGTCTAGCAAGTGTGTGGCTCCAAGTTCAATTCCTAATACTGACAAAAAAAAAATGAGGACACAAATGGCTGAGAGTGCAGTGGTGGTCGGTGACAGGTCCAGTAGCAGTCCCCAAAGCAAACTGAGCCTGTGCCAGATGTGCATAGTGAGCCAAACAGCAGTTGCCAGGCATACTTTGGTTCCTGCCCATTTTCTGAGCCTGGCTCTTAAGCCTTTCCATTATTGCATATTTTTTCAATAACTTCCTTTTTGGCTTAAGTTAATCAAAGTTTGTTTCTGTTGTTTACAACCAAGAACTTTAACAGTTGCAAGTGAAAGCACTTTCAGGGAAGATACAGAAGATACAGTATGCTGGATGGAGTCTTTGGCTCTTTCAAGACACCTACCTTGACTGGGCATGGTAGCTAAAGCCTGTAAACCTAATTACTTGGGAGGCAGAAAAATCAGGAGAATTGTGGTTCGAGTCCAGCCTGGGCAAAAAGTTTGCAAGACCCCATCTCAACCAATGGCTAGGCATGGTGGTGCATACCTGTCATCCCCAGCTATTTGTGGAAGCACAAATAGGAGGATTACAGTTCAGGCTAACCTGGGTATAAAGTGAGACCCTATATCAAAAATAACCAAAGCAAAAAGCACTGGCAACATGACTCAAGTGGTAGAGGACCTACCTGACAAGTGCAAAGCTTGGAGTTCAACCCCCAGTACCATAGGAAAAAAAAAAAAACAACTAAATTGTAATATTGGAGTCTCACAGTTTCTAAACAAAAGGTGAAAATCCAAAGGAGAAAAATGATCAGATGAAATAAAAAGTTAAATAGTGTATGTCCGAATATACCGAAATTAAAATTGAAAGGCAAACTAAAAGACTGCATAAGAAAATGCCAAGGCATCACAGAGTTTTTCAAAATTAGGAATATCTTCATCCTTTGGCCAAGACACTGTGTTGGTTGTTTTGATTCCAATGAAAGATAAATGATATGAGACAAAATTTGCCAAAAAACTTTACTCTCTCATTATCTTATACCAAATACAGGGCCTAAAAGTACTGCCTGCCCATTTCCTACCCTCTGCCTCAAGGTGAGATTATACCATCACCTAAACATTACTGGGCTTGAAAAGTGATGAAACCCCCTTGGCAATGATTTTCTTGGGTGAGGGACAGAGGGACGGTACTTGATCTTGATAGAGAAAGCTTCTATGCAGGTGACCAGATAGGCAGGGAAGGGGGGTGAGATGAGTTAAAAAGAACATACTGTTCCTATCCATTGTTTCAGGTCAGAAATTACTATTCTAACAGCACATTTAGTTATAATTTTTTGTACCATACATGGGCTACAGAAGAAAATATTTAAAGCAAGCAGCCATGATTACTAAATGTAAATACTTTCCCCAGGAAATAAGTAGTCTTCTGTGTTTTCTCATGCTGATTATGTAGTCTGCCTCAGGAATGGGCATAAAATCCACTGTTATACTCACTGGTTGCCAGGCCCACCAGATCATGGTCACAATCTAGGCATCCAATCTGCTTATGGTAAAAAGAAAAAAATGATTTCATTGGTGTCAGGTACCGACGCTCTCCTTATCTATACAAAGACATTTTTTTGTCTCTGAATCTCATACCTCACATTTTGAACTCAACTTCACTCACAACCAAGCTTTACTTGGTCAACTTGCATACAGTTGATTATGATCACTAACACATCAAACTCCAGTGTGTGCAGTTTTTAAGCTGTGGAATCCTTTGCTATGATGGGCATCCATATTAATATGGAGAATTCCTGCATTTCCTGTAGGAAATTCAAGAGGCACAGTGGCAGAAGGCTAGTGGAAGGATGGTGTGAGAAGTCAGGGTTGCCAGCACAGAGCCATGCTGAAGCAGCCATACTAAAGAGGGCATAGGCCTAAAGGGACTGACATTTGCAAAGAATGGAAGATGAGAGCTGAGAGGCAAAGTGAGATGAACTAGTCATGGTTTCAATTTGAATGCATCACAGGTTACTGTACTGAGATGAAGTAAGGTATTGAGTGTTGCCCCAAATGGAATGACCTTTGTTATTATAATCCAGGCAGACACCTCTAACCAGCAGAGGAATGATACAGGCTCTGAATAATAGAACAATGGTTTAAGACATTTTATGCTTCAACAAAGAACACCTGCTAATAGACTGGGTCACCAGGTGAGAGTGAGGCCCACATCAGAATGGAAGTAATTAGCATTCTGGTGATCGTTTAAGGAAGCAGAGCAATATGCCTATGTAAGGCATTGCTGCTTATTCTTACACTCAAACTCACATGACACCTTTTATCTTTACACAAAAGTTTTCCATCAGCTCATTTCTATTCTATTCTCTGCAAAGCAGCAATTATAAATGGAAGCCCAGAAGGTCAAGCACTGTGTCTATCTTATTTCATGCTGTATCCCCAAAGTGTAATATAGTGCCTGATGAGTAGATATGTAAAAAACTTATTTGTGGAGCTAACGAATGAACTGATTGTTAACCCAAGTGGCAAGCATTTTATCATCATTATACTTCCCATTTTATCAAGATGTACATTAAACTTAAGAGAAAACTAATAAGATATTCTCATATCTTTTTTTAGTTCTTTTTCTTGGGCATGTGCAAAAAACCTGTCATAGATTAAGGACCTAAAGCAAACTCAAACAGTTGGAATTACAAACGGAACACTAAAAATATTATAAAAATAAAGTATATCAATACATGAAGTCTTCTAGCTCTCAGTGAGATAGGAACAAGCTCCAGATAATCATTTCATCCATAAGGGCCCTACATTTCCATTATGTACTGTATTTTGGCAGGGGTATGGATTGTATAAGAGTATAAGAACAAGAGCAGTTATGTAATTTTTAATAGAAATGTCTTGCCATTTATAGAAGAAATTTTTCTAAAATATTAATTTCCACAGATATTCCAACATTAATCTGTACAGGTACAAAATGAATACAGGGCATGTTGTTTAAAAATTCAGATTTTTAAGATGGCAACAATAGAGCATTCAACCAAATGCTGAGTCTTTCCAAGCAGGGGCCCTGGCATATTTCAGTGCAATCAAGGAGAGGTACTCAGAGGAGTGTGGGAATACACAGGAGTTACCCAGTCTAAAGACTGATCCTAAGATGGCTTCCTGGAAGAGAGAAAAACTGCTGACATTAGAGAATAAAAGACAGTGAGAATATTTCCCCTATGTGGACCTTCTCTTCAGTTTCTCAGGCCACATTTAAGTCATTTTGACTTAAATGTCAACTGTAAAAGGACACTGTGCATCCCAATAACCTATCTCTGGATCTATGACACATACTATAGTGACATGGAGGTGTGCCACCCAAAACCCCTTTCAAGGACTTGTTGCCACGCTGTTGGATATGTCAGCCCTTCTGGGGGCAGCACATATGTGATGACTGATGAAAGTGGAGTTTTAAAGGCCTAGTCATTTCACATGGCAAGACAAGCCTTGTGCGCTATTTTAGCTCCATAACTTCTCATAGGTTGAGCTCAGGTTATCTTGGTGATGTTCCAGCTCTGTTTCTCCCTCTGTCCAATTCTGCTTCTTTCCTAATGATTCTATAAGTGTTGATCCCGAGGGCACTTCTGCCCCTCCATAAGCAAACTAAACACTAAACTTCATCACAGAGTCTGCATCCCCAAGAACTAAACTGCAACTGAACCAAAAGAGCTTCCAGTACTCAGGAGGACATTTATCTGAAAATTATTGATTACATGCATATTTATAACATTTATTTATTAATCCCAAAAAATGGTGAAAATAAGGATTCTGTGTGAGAATGTCTATGGGTTAAAAACATCAACTCAATATGGACCACCATCTCATTAAAATGCATATATCACATTTTGTAGAACAGTGGGGAAAAAAAAGACATGAAAATTTGATGGGTGACATAAGAAATTCAGCAAAATCCTAGCAGGGTGTGGTGGTGCACACCTGTAATTCCAGAACTTGGGGGCTGAGGCAGGAGGATTGCAAGTTCAAGGCCAGACTGGGCTACATAGTGAGACCCTGTCTCAAAAGGTAAGGGAGGCAGCTCTGGGGATGTAACTCAGTGGTAGAGTGTTTGGCTAGTATGAGCAAGTCCCTGGATTTGATCTCCAGCACGACAAAAGGAAAAACAATTTTTTTCAGTAAAACCCTAATTAAGTTATATTTTGCATAATAACAATTCTTACCAATACATGCCTTTTAGCAAATGCTTGTGAATACTTTAAAATAATTTTATCCACTCTAAAATTTCTGTTACTCCCTCCCTCTGGAAAACTCTTCCACTTGAAGAGAAAGAACTCGATTTGAGACCTGTCACTGTAAGTAAGACAATAGAGAAGTAATTTAAACTGTTTGGACCTCATTAATAAGAAATAATAGAATAACAATAAAAACAGCATGGCACTGGCACAAAAACAGACATGAAGACCAGTGGAAAAGAATAGAGGACCCAGATATGAAGCCACACAACTATAACCAACTTGTCTTTGACAAAGGAGCTAAAAATATACGATGGAGAAACAGCAGCCTCTTCAACAAAAACTGCTGGGAAAACTGGTTAGCAGTCTGCAAAAAACTGAAACTAGATCCATTTATATCACCCTATACCAATATTAACTCAAAATGGATCAAGGATCTTAATATCAGATCCCACACTCTAAAGTTGGTACAGGAAAGACTAGGAAATACTCTGGAGTTAGTAGGTATAGGTAAGAACTTTCTCAACAAAACCCCAGCAGCACAGCAACTAAGAGATAGCATAGATAAATGGGACCTCATAAAGCTAAAAAGCTTCTGTTCATCAAAAGAAATGGTCTCTAAACTGAAGAGAACACCCACAGAGTGGGAGAAAATATTTGCCAGCTACACATCAGACAAAGGACTGATAACCAGAATATACAGGGAACTTAAAAAACTAAATTCTCCCAAAATTAATGAACCAATAAAGAAATGGGCACGTGAACTAAACAGAAATTTCTCAAAAGAAGAAATTCAAATGGCCAAAAAACACAGGAAAAAATGCTCCCCATCTCTAGCAATAAAGGAAATGCAAATTAAAACCACACTAAGATTCCACCTCACCCCTGTTAGAATAGCCATCATTAGCAACACCACCAACAACAGGTGTTGGCAAGGATGTGGGGAAAAAGGAAACCTCTTACACTGCTGGTGGGAATGTAAACTAGTACAACCACTCCGGAAAAAAATTTGGAGGCTACTTAAAAAGCTAAACATTGATCTATCATTTGATCCAGCAATACCACTCTTGGGGATATACCCAAAAGACTGTGACACAGGTTACTCCAGAGGCACCTGCACACCCATGTTTATTGCGGCACTATTCACAATAGCCAAGTTATGGAAACAGCCAAGATGCCCCAGCACTGACGAATGGATTAAGAAAATGTGGTCTCTATACACAATGGAATTTTATGCAGCCATGAAGAAGAACGAAATGTTATCATTCGCTGGTAAATGGATGGAATTGGAGAACATCATTCTGAGTGAGGTTAGCCTGGCCCAAAAGACCAAAAATCGTATGTTCTCCCTCATATGTGGACATTAGATCAAGGGCAAACACAACAAGGGGATTGGACTATGAGCACATGATAAAAGCGAGAGCACACAAGGGAGGGGTGAGGATAGGTAAGACACCTAAAAAACTAGCTAGCATTTGTTGCCCTTAATGCAGAGAAACTAAAGCAGATACCTTAAAGTAACTGAGGCCAATAGGAAAAGGGGACCAGGAACTAGAGAAAAGGTTAGATCAAAAAGAATTAACCTAGAAGGTAACACCCACGCACAGAAATCAATGTGAGTCAATGCCCTGTATAGCTATCCTTATCTCAACCAGCAAAACCCCTTGTTCCTTCCCATTATTGCTTATACTCTCTCTACAACAAAATTAGAGATAAGGGCAAAATAGTTTCTGCTGGGTATTGAGGGGGGGGAGCGGGAGGGGGTGGAGTGGGTGGTAAGGGAGGGGGTGGGGGCAGGGGGGAGAAATGAACCAAGCCTTGTATGCACATATGAATAATAAAAGAAAAATAAAAGAAAAAAAAAAGAAAAAGAAAGAATATTTACACATAAAAAAAAAAGAAAATGTAGTATCTATACACAATGGAATTTTATGCAGCCATGAAGAAGAATGAAATGTTATCATTCGCTGGTAAATGGATGGAATTGGAGAACATCATTCTGAGTGAGGTTAGCCTGGCCCAAAAGACCAAAAATCATATGTTCTCCCTCATATGTGGACATTAGATCAAGGGCAAACACAACAAGGGGATTGGACTTTGAGTACATGATAAAAGCGAGACCACACAAGGGAGGGGTGAGGATAGGTAAGACACCTAAAAAATTAGCTAGCATTTGTTGCCCTTAACGCAGAGAAACTAAAGCAGATACCTTAAAAGCAACTGAGACCAATAGGAAAAGGGGACCAGGAACTAGAGAAAAGTTTAGATCAAAAAGAATTAACCTAGAAGGTAACACACAGGCACAGGAAATTAATGTGAGTCAACTCCCTGTATAGCTATTCTTATCTCAACCAGCTAAAACACTTGTTCCTTCCTATTATTTCTTATACTTTCTCTTCAACAAAATTAGAGATAAGGGCAAAATAGTTTCTGCTGGGTATGGGTATTGAGGGTGTGGCCGGGGAGAGGGAGGGGGCGGAGTTGGTAAGGGAGGGGGTGGGGACAGGGGGGAGAATTGACCCAAGCCTTGTATGCACATATGAATAATAAAACAATTAAAAAAAAGAAATAATAGTATTTGCCCCCATAGAGTTGTGAGGAAAAAATAAAGACACTGTATGTAGCAGTCCTTTCTAAATGGCAGTTTTTTATAAACACATTAAAATATTGTATTTGCTGACTAAAACATCCACTGACTCCAGCGAAAGACCCCCTCCCCACATCAACCTTCACCTGTAATGTAAACTTCTCCAATCAGGCATTATCGTGTCTTTATTGAGTTCCTATTATGTATGAAGATCTATGCTAGGAGTTAAAGATCCAAACAAGAATAGTCAGGGAAGAATGTGAAAATTGCATGAGCTCAGGTGTCATACTATACAAAACACAATGACCTTGAGACATGTTGTGTGCAAGCATCATAATGAAAATGCTTGACATTCTTTAAATCTAAGGTTTTTTTCCTTGTTTTTCTCTTTACATTCCTTTACTTACTAAATTTCAAGAATTCCAAGAAAACATTTATTTTCTTTAATGAAAAGGTTTTTCCAACCACTGATCTTGCTATAGAACATTGTGTCCTTGGAAACAATAAACCATCCTACTCATCAATGTTTCAAGTCATGATGTAGCATAATTACAAACATATTTTTTATTCTTAACAAATGGAAAAATTGTCAGAATCTCAAGATCATGATTCCTCCTTTAACAGTCTAACTCCTCTGCAATCCAAAAGAGCATGTTCCTGGTCCTAAGTCCCTCAGACTTCTCCTTGTCAGGATGAGGTTAGACAGACCATGTATAAAAGCAAAGACTACTTTACCTAGACTAGAGTTAGACTCTCCAGGTGTGCTGTGGACCCTACCCTAATGCCTGGTAGGCTTTCCAAGGGTGTCCTGTTAGATGAAAGGGGAGGTGGCCCTGAGCACTTCTTATCAGCTTTATTGGATGAAAGAGAAGAAAAAGTAATGGAAAGAAAGAGAAGGAAAAGTAATAGGAAAGTGATCCAAAATAGATGACCACCCCCAATGGCTCATATGGTTTAAAAAACACTCTGAACCTTTCTATACTTCCCTTTGAAAGTTTTCCCCTTTAAGTCAAGTTCTACCCTACAATCTAGCTGCAGATACCTGAAAACTCCATTGTACATTAACTTCCTTTTCTCCAGAAGGGAGTGAGGGATAGCCATGAGTTTCTTGAGTCAGAGTCCAGAGAAAGCTATACAATACCTGTTTGGCCACTTTAATCATGTTTTCCTTTATGAAACTCAGTCCTGAATTTGTCAAAACAAGAAAACTATTCAGGAGGTTAAAACTTCTACTTTTTTAAAATGTGTATGCAAAACTTATTTGGGCCTGCTCATAGTGGCTGTATCCATTAAGCTGTTATTTTTAGTTTCATTTTTGGTGAGCTAAAAGAACACAAACATTCCCCAATTAATGCCCTTATTACCTCCCAAATTTAACTTTAATGAGTTGAGTTGGGTTGGGTTTAAAGATTAGATTTTGGGGAATAAGTGACACCAATATTTTATCAATAGAAAGAAAACTCCATTTGTAATCATATTGAAATAATCACAGTAGTGAATAAACAAGAAATCCAACTAGCAGCTATAGAGATTATGACACATTTCCCTGTGTCTTTGTCCTTTAGCTCTCCCACCAACATTAGAAATTTGGCCTGAGGTATTCTTAAAAGTAGAAATGATATTTGTGGGTAAAGCTTTCTAACTTCAAAAATCCCAGGCCTTTCACCATATGCCACTTGAGAGCCTACCACTCTGATAAGTTAAGGACTGAGTTGTACCTATTTGCTACCCAGAAGCCTATTTGTTTTACTTTTCAAGTCATGGCTAAATTTCCAATAGATTCAAGACTGATTGGCTGATGTCCTGACAAATAAATCTTCTCAGGCATGTCATGAACCAACATGAAAGGGAGAACATGGAAACAGAACTAACTTAGAGTTGAGCATGAGACAAGTGTCTCTAAACAAAACCCAGGCCATTGCTATAGTACCCTAATCATAAAGTGGAGGGAAAAAGAAAAGGATAACTAACAATTTTCTTCTTTTTCCTGCTGAATTTACTGTTTAGCTCCTGCCACAGCTTTCAACTTCTATACTCTGCTTATCAATGACCATCTCCATCTTCCCTGCCCTGCCACATCCCAAGTATGTGCAGCATGGACACAGTTGATAATCCCCTTTGTTTAAGCATTTTCTTTCCTTTTTTTCTCTTTGAGACAAGGTCCCAGTAGGTAGCCCAAACTGGCTTCAAACTTTCAGTCCTCCTACCTCAGCCTCCCAAGTGCTGGGATTACAGGTGTGTGTACCCCTTCTAGCTTGTTTAAGCATTTTCTTTACTATGTTTCAGAAGTTTCAGACCTTCTCATGTCCATTTCCCTTTTCATCTCCCTATCTCATCCCATCTTCTCTTTCTGCCTTCCTTTCCTAGAGTACAAGAGTTACCAGCAGGCAGAGGTGCAGGGGTGGGAAAGGAGGTATATGAAGCATCTTGGCAGAATGCCTACTGATGTCAAAGGAAACAGGATTGAGGGAGTGAGTGAGGGGAGCTACATGCTCTCAGCATATATGAGAGTGCAGGGCACTGAAGGAGATGAGGGGTGCCGCACAGCAACTGCCTGCACAAACCACAGTTGTCTGGGGTTTGAGCTTGCCTTCATGCTTGCAAAGAAGGCATTCTATCACTTGAGCCACACCTCCAGTTCATTTTGCTCTGTTATTTTGGAGATAGATCTTGAGAACTATTTGCCAGGCTGGCCTCAAATCTCAATCCTCCCATACTCAGCCTTCTAGACAGCTAAGATTACAGGCACAAGCCACCTGTTAATTGTTCCAGATTCAATTTATTTACAACCAAAACCTAGTAGGTTTTCTGTAGAAACTGACAATCTGGTTCTAAAATTTAAGTGGAAGTTCAAAGTACCTAGAACAGTCAAAACAACTTTGAAAAAGAAGAATTTATAGACTGATGTTATTTCAAGACTTATAAAACCATAGTAATCAAAACTGTGGAATTAGCATGAATAAAGATATATAGAAGGATGAATATGGTGCAAACAATGTATACACATGTACGCAAATACAAAAATGATACCTGTTGAAATTGTTCCAGGAATCGGGGGTGGGGGAATGGGGGAGCACAGTGGAGAAGGGAAATTCAAGTATGATATATTTGATACATTGTAAAAACCTTTGTAAATGCTACAATGTACCCACACCCAGCACAAAAATAAATAAATAAATAAAAGATATATAGTTCAACGGAAGAAAACTGAGAGTCCACAAACAGACAAATATATCTCAGTCAGTTCTTTTTGACAAAGGTGCCAAGGCAACACAACATTGGAGAAGAAAGATTTACCAACAATTAGTATAATTACTGCCTATTTAACGTTTGGAAAAAATGAACATTGGCCTTTTCCTCACACCATACATAAAAATAATTAGAAAACAGATAATAAACAAAACTTCAGAACTAAATTATAAAACTTTTAGAACAGAAAATCATAATGAACTTGGGTTTAGTGAAGATTTTTTTAAGTGTCTCATGAAAATATAAAATCCTCACCCAAAAAAATTAGCAAATCAAATCTGAGCGTATAAAAAAGAGAGAGATTATCCAGGTGAGCTCAATCTAATCACAAAACTCTTTAGAGGCAGAGAATTTCCTCCAAAGGGTAGCATAGATATTCAAAGGAAGAGAAGAAATTGATGTGCTATTGTGGCTTTGAAGATGGAGGTCCCTGTGCAAGGACTGGAGCCTCCCAAAGTCGACAATGACTCTTAGTCAACAGCCAGCAAGGAAGAGAACTAATTCTAATAACAAACTGAGTGAGCTTAAAAAGGAATTCTTCCCTAGAGCCTCCAGATAAGAGCCCAGACCAGACAACACTTTGCTTTTGACTTTGTAAGATCCTAAGAAGTAAACCCAGCCCAGATTGCCTGAAACTTGACCTAAAAAAAAAGCAATGGATACTGGTTTAAGCCAAAAAGGTTTACCCATGCAATCAAATATTACTCAGCAATTAAAAGGAACATTTTATTGATTAAGCAAATAAATGGAAGAATATTGAAATAATTATGCCAAATGAAAAAAAGACAAAAAAGTTTGTTGATTTCATCCCCATAAAATTCTAGAAAATACACACACTCTATATAGATAAAGCAAATTAACTGGGGATGGAATGGAGGGATTAGGGAAAGACGGATTATAAAGAGCCATGAAAAAATTTGAAGGGGTGATAATTACATTCAGTATTTTCTTTGAGGTGGTGGTTTCATGTATGGTTATAAAACTGGAGTTTTGGACCCAAGGCCCAAACTCCTGGGCTTCCACATGTCAGATGTAGTTCATGCCCCAAACACCAAATAAAGAGACATGGTGAAGGCAGAGAAAAGAGGTTTATTAACAACCTGGGTGCTCAGTAGGGAGAAGGCAGAGGAAGCACTCAGACCATCTGCACCCATCTTTGGGGTACAGACATGAGCTTTAGCTTTAAAAAGACAAAGAATGAGGGGCAAAAGCAACAGGTATGTATAAACAGTCCCAGTCACAGGTGTGGCCTGGTTCACTGCCATCTCAGCCCCAGGGTCCAGAGGAGGGTTCGGACGTTATCACTCTCATAACCTGAGGGGAGCAATTTGGTTCCCATGAGACGACTCCTGCTCCAAGGCGCAGGCACGTTATTATAGATAACTGTCCTCATCTGGAGGGGTGGTCTGTCCTGTAAGGCTCTGCTGTTCCTTAATGGAAGTTCCAGCTGTTCCTTGATTCCAAAGTGACTGCAAGAGAGAATAACTCAAAGCAAACAACAACAGGTACAAAATGGAGACAGAGATACCAATCTTCTCTCCTGTGTTTAGTTCATTCATGGGACCAAGTCAGTGCTTTTCAGCAAAAAGTTTAAGCACTTCTTACAGTCACATAGTTAAAACTCATTAAATCATAGATTTTTATACAATTTATTTAAAAAGTGAAAAACAAGTTTTTTAAATCCTCAGAAAATTTAACCTCTATGTCTGTTAAATTGACAAAATTGTGTGTACTACTATCATCTAAGTTTCTAGGAAAACAAATTTTTTAAGGTTTACAATCTATAAGACAAAATTACTCCTTTGTAACTTTCTGAACCAGCACATTTTAGCTGCCTATTATCTAGTAACTACACTATAGCCAATACCTAAGAGTTAGGAAATAAAACAAAATTTAATCAGGACAGTTAACAGCTTGCAATTTCTCATATTGTGACCTCTAAAATATCTGCTTCTCTGAACTTCTACACTGCTTTCCATCTGTTCCATGGCTCTCAGTCTTTGACTATATACTGTGGTTTGTTATGCTCTACTAATTTCTTACAGGAGTCATGTTTATTAACTTAAATCCAAAGATACTGGAAGGCCAAAAGCCAGTTTATTCATTCACTAAATATTGGCAATTCCGCCGGGCACCAGTGGCTCACACCAGTAATCCTAGCTATTCAGGAGGCAGAGATCAAGAGGATCATGGTTCAAAGCCAGCCCAGGCAAATCATTCGTGAGGCCCTATCTCAAAAAAGCCTTCATAAAAATAGGGGAGGCAGAGTGGCTCAAGGTGAAGGCCCTGAGTTCAAGAACCAGTGCCAAAAAAATTTTTTTTTTAAAAATAAATATATATATATATATTGGCAGTTCAAGTATGGTTGGTGTGAGGGATAAAAATATAATTTTCAATCTGTCTTTCTACGTTCTTGGCTGGGGCCCCCGTAGCAAAAGACAGATTAGTAAGAGAAAAAGAAATAGAAGTTTATAAACATATAGGGGAGATACATATGTATCATATACATATAGGGGAGATACACAGTGAATGAGAAATTCCCAAAGAGGTGGTTTAGCACTCTGGCTTATAATAGTATTTTCAACAAAAAAATAATAAGATTTCAGAGAAGTGATAAGACAAAGGAAAAGGATCTTGAGTCTCACAAAGCAGCAAGTATATGGGAAACAAAGGGCAGATAAAGACTAGTGAGTAAGGTTTGTCATGTAGATTCCTCTGGGGCTTTCTTCAGGCTGATAAGGGTCTGAAGTCTTACTCAGTCTGGAGATTAACTTCTGTCTTTCCTGGTAGAGAAGAGAGGAGGAACACCTTTGTAAATTCATGTTCTTTTAGACAAATAGGGAAAATCCAAGGAGTTTTTCTTATTTCTGCTCAATTGCTTTCAGCTCAAAGTAATTCTCATTCCAAAAGCATATTTTGGAGTGCCATATTCTGCTACCCTTCATTGGCATGAGAAACAAATACAAAGTGGTCCTATCTTTCCAAATTTGATTAACAGAAAAGACCAAAGAAGATAAACCTTCTGTGGGCTGCGCCACGCTGCAAGTCTCAAGCGCAAGCCCATCTGCAGCCCAAGCCCCACGAGGCCTCTAGAAGCTTGAGCCCACTAGGTAGCCTTCGCCCTTTGTCTCATAAGGATGTCCATGAATGAAAATACTAATTCACCAGTATCTCATGGCAACAGATTCAAGAACAAGAGCAAAGATGGTCCAAAAATGAGGCAGCACTAAAAAGTTAATGTGAAGCTAGGAAAAGCTTGAAAGATGACCAGATGTTTAAAAGGAGAAATGTATAGTTTCCTGGTGATGATACTTCTCTACTGCAGGAAAACTGCAACAACCAGGGCACTGTGAATTGGTCTATTGATGACATTATCAAAGGCATAAATAGCAACAATTTGGAAAGTCAACTTCAAGTTACTTAAGCAGCTAGGAAACTGTTTTCTAGGGGGAAAGTCCCTGATAGACAGCATAATCCTGGATGGTTTGATTCCAAAGTTTGCTTCTGTGTTAGTTAGCTTTCTCTTCAGTGTGACAGAACTTTAAAAGAAGATTTTATTTTAGCTCATGATTTCAGAGGTTTTAGTCCATCATGGTGGGAAGAGTTTGGTGGAGCAGAGCAGCTCACATCATGGTAGTCAGAAAGCAGAGAAGAGTGTATCTGTGTTAGCTGGCTTTCTCCTTTTTCCCCTTTCATTCCATCTGAGCTTCTAGCCCATGGGATGGTGCTGCCCACATTGAGCATGGGTCTTCCCTTTAGTTGATCCTCTTTGGAAATGCACCCAGACAGAACAGTGTTCTTTACTAATCTCCTAGACATATCTCAATCCAATCAAGTTGGGTTCAAAATTAGCCATCACAGCCTCCTTCTTGGGCAGAACTGATTATAGTCCCATTCCATTTAAATCTTCATGGGCACCCACTAACATGACTCCTGACCAAAAAAGCTGTGGTGGATGGAGGTGCTTTCCCAATATTCATTTCTGTTGGTATCTGCCCAATATCAGTGCTCACATCAGTGAACAAGTGTTCATTGAAGGTAACAGTTTTTAAGACTCAGATATCAAGTCTGGTGCCACTGACCTTCTGTTGGCTCTTCTTGAAGTTCCTGATATGTCATCTTTAACATGTGGTTACTTAATTTTACCTGGACACCTTCAGACCAATGTTGTCTTTTTTATAAGAATTCTGTACCTCTGTTGAACAATTTCTTCATATTTTAGTTCATCTCCTTCATCACAGTGATCCAGAAGTATTACCTGATAACTGGTCAGCCATTTTCTACTTTGCAGATAGTCCAAATGAACACATTGAAATGGTTGTGAAACAAGAAGTATGCCTCATCTTGAGAAGATTCTAGGAGCCACTGAATTGCCAATTGTGACTCCCACACTAAGAGCCATGGGGAATATTGTCACTAAAATAGATGAACAGATTCAGGTTATGATAGATGAGGAAGCACTTGCCATCTTGCCCCACACACTAACTAACCCCAAAACCAATATTCAGAAAAAGCTACATGGACAATGCCAAATGTCACAACTGGCCTTCAGGACCAGATACAGCAAAGTTGTGAATCACAGTTTAATCCTTTTCCTTGTTAGCATTCTAAGGCAGACTTTAAACCCAAAAAGAAGCTGTATGGACTGTGATAAATCATACAAGTGGTAGAACAGTTCAACAGATTGCATACTTCTTCATTGTGGTATAATGGAACCACTGGTAAGCCTCTTAACAACTAAGGACATCAAATTTATTCTGGTTATTCTGAATGCCACTTCAAGTATCTTTCAGGCTGTGAGAAATTAGATGAAACTGAGAGGAGGCTTGCACAAAATGAAGCTCTGCAAACTTACGAAAATGAGTTTGTATATGAGGCTTCATTAAGCTTAACTAGAAAGTACTTCTTGGTAGAGGAAGACCAAAATGTTGTATCAGAAACCACCTCTGAAGTCTAACCTTCTAAGTTCAGGATGGGACTCCTAGGACCTTTAACTTTTAGATTACACACCTGAGGCATAGCTCATTATTGTGTACTGTTCTGTATATGTTTGTTTTAATGATTCCCTACTAATAACTCTTTTTTACTGTGGTTTGTTATTGTCACCCTTTTGCTATAATGAAACTATACTTAAACAAATACATATATATTGTATGAAGTTTGCCCTCTGAAGGATTTCTTTGTGTAGTTTCCTATCTTTCAATATCCTATAAATAAAGATTAAATCCCAAATTTTCTTTTAAAAAAATTGAAAAAAAAAAAAAGGCCAGGCACTGGTGGTTCACACCTGTAATCCTAGCTACTCAGGCAGCAAAGATCAGGAGGCTCATGGTTCGAAGCCAGGCCAGGCAAATAGTTCATGAGACCGTATCTCGAAAAAAAACCTAACACAAAAAAGGTTTGGTGGAGTGGCTCAAGGTGTAGGCCTTTAGGTCAGGTCCCCATTAAAAAAAAAAAAAAAAAAAAGAAAAACACATACACACACAAACACAGAGAAAGAATATAAACTTAGTAAGTGTTCTATTAGAAGCATGTGAAATGCTCACTCTGAGAATGATTACCTCTGACTATAAAGTAGTAGAATATTTCACAAGAAGGTATAGAGATAAGAGATGCTTGGAAACTATACTGTTTTTAGAACTTTTCTGTAATTCTAAAATTAGTTCAAAATAAAAGATTTTTTTTTAAAGGGGGGGTCTTGAAAGAAGAAATGAGCATACACTGAACACCTCGGTATCAGATCCTATACTAGGCACCTTCAACTATGTCATTTTACTCATTCTCATAATAATCCTAAAAGGTCAAAGATTAATCTTCTTTTTCCTCAGAACAAAAAGTTCAAGAAACACAGTTTAATTGTTCAAAACCACTCAGAAGCTCGTATCAGGACTCAAGACGCAGACCCAGCTGATCCAAAAGTCTAACTAGCTTTTTTTGGCAGAGGCAGTACCATGAGCAAGAGCAGAGAGGCCTCAACTAACACCAACAGTCAGGTTGATTAACATTCTGGGTACACTGACAGTATTGAGAGATGCGCTTAAAAAGCTGGCTGGATTGCCAGACATGGTGACATGCACCTAGTGCCCAGGTACTCAGGAGGCTGTCAAGCAAAGATCACTTGAGCCCAGGAGTTCAAGGCAAGCCTAGCTAACAAGTGAGACCCTGTCTCAAAAAAACAAACAAAAAAAGGGCTTGAAATCATGATTTTCCTTAATAATATTAACTAAAAGCAATTTTAATACTACAAACTGCAAACAACCATTTCTTTGCCTGAACTGTCACTCCAAAGTCATCTGATTATCACAGCTACTAAATAATTAAACCTGTGTCTAATCTGAAAGACAGATAAATTCTTTTCCTTGCACTGTCAATTTGCTTTTACATGGTTCTAAATAAGCATTTGGACTGATAAAGAGGTTCCACTCAAGTTTACAGAAGCCCCAGGCTAACTCCTAACAATATTTGGGGGAAAGGGTGATTACGTAGTTAGTTATCATGGTATCTCAGACTTGTTGTCAAACTGAAGCAGATTGGCCAATAAAACTGTGTATGTAATTAAGAATCTCTGTGAAGTTTTGGGTTGGCCCATACATCTAAATATTGGTAACAGATACCATAAATAACTTGTACTTACCATATGGACTCTCCTCTTCTGAGTCACCTGAATTCAAGTGCAGATGAATATTTGCAAAATAGCTTCCTTAAAATGTGACTGGGTACTTAAAACACACTGCGTGGTAAAAATTCTACTGGATTAAATCGAAGGGTTTAGCAGCCCATCAGATCCTGAGTGATGCTGAGTTGCTCTCAGTCTATCAGTTCAACTGATGTTATGGCATATTGAGGAAGATATGTTTGGATGACTATATGTGAACCATTCTAAATTTGCTCTGGGCCACACAATGAGCTGATTAGTAGCTGATGGACCTGTTACCTCAGTTTCATTAGCAAATAGTATATAACAAAGCACCTTCATGGAGAAATCAAAATAGAATTGAAGTCTTAGTTATTAGCCATACCAGCTAGCTTCTGTGGACCTGTTCCCTCAGTATAGCTATACGTGCATAAGCCTGCACTGAGGATAAAGTGAGGTGACTGAAGTAAAAGAACTGATAACCAGAGAACTGTGCAAATAGTGCTATGGTGCTTCCCAGGGTATGGCAAGCTAGTGGTACATGACAAGATAAATTAGGCAAACCCCGCAGCATCTTCAAAGATGGGAAGATCCTTGCAATGATTATAATCCTCCTTTGAATCACATCAGTAGGTAACCCAATGTCTGTTTGAAGTTGAGTCCATAAAAACTCTCTCGAGGCTGGGGTGCAGCTCAAGAGGTAGAGTGCCTGCCTAGTAAGCACAAGGCCTTGAGTTCAAACCCCAGTACCACCAAAAAAATAAAATCTGAAGATATGTGTCTCTAGGGTAATAAATATGAAAAGTAAGACTGAGGAACCTAGGACTGTTTTGTAAGAATGAGCTTGAGTCAAAGAATTTGGAGGACTAGAACAGGACAAGATAAGTAAAGCCTATAGCAAAGAGAGCCATGACAGCAACTAAGCCAGTCCCTAAGTCACATGTGGCCTTTGTTTTTAGACAAAACCACAATGGGAACAAAAGATTTCATGGATCCCTCACAGGTTTTTAGATCAGGGAAATCTGATCTAACGAACAAATTAAGAAAAAAAGGATGTTTAGACGGAATAACTCTATGGATAGCTTAGAAATACTCAGGCAGAGATACAGCTAACATTTAACTTCCAGTAAGTCCCTTGAATAAGAGTCTATATTATAATAAAGAGCCTTTTAGAATGCAAGGGATCCTAACATTTGAGTGCTTAAAATATTCCAAGCTGTATTCTAAGTGCCTTACATGTATTACTCACCAATCTTCATTACAACCATTGAGGCAACGGTATAGTAGTAATCTCTTATCTATGGATAGAAAGACTAAGACCTAACTTGCCCAAGGCCAAAAACCAGTTGGCATTCAAAGCTAGTCAAGTTGACTTTTTCTTGGTGTGGCACTGGGGACTGAACCCAGGGCCTCATGCAAGCTAAGCGTGGCTCTACCACTTGCTCTATGCTCCCAGCCTCAAGTTGGCTTTAAACTATGCTGACCACTGAACTAACTGCTTTATGTACCAAAAAAAAAAAAAAAACTCTGCACTACAGTGGCTAAGAGAAATAAAAGAAACTAAATGAAACTTTGGCAAAGAACACAAATAAAGGCAGAATAAGAAAGGAAACTAGTGACAAAAAAGCATCAAGTTAACAAGGATCTGCTTCCCAAAGAGCAGTTAACCGTTCTAATGGAATCTGTATGGGAGGGTTAAAGAGATTCAAGAGAAGGCCAGGAATACCAAGGATGTGGTGTTAGGCAGCATGACTCCCCCAAGTTCCTGAGTAGGTGAGCAGGTAACTGTGGCTCGGAGGCTTATTTTGTGTGGGTTGCTCAGGATGTTCAATGCAAATCTATGGCCTCTGAGTAAGTCCAAATCTAACCAACCTCTACAGCTGCAGAGTGCAAAGGCACCACTTTATAAATCCTTAGTCATTTGTTCAGTTTTCCATGTTCTTATGTAGAATACAGAAGAGTCAGGGTGAACTAATTCTAGTTTCATATTTAACTGTGGGTTTATAGATAAAATAGTCTCCTTGGCTTCAGGTTTTTCCAACTATTAAACGATGATAGTACCTAATCTCTCAGGACTATGCAAGGATTAAATAAAATAAAATATGTAGGAAGCGTAACACAGTACAACATGTACTATTCAAAAAATGTTAGCTCCACCCCTTTGCCCAAGCTTTATTACCAAGAATTCTAACTAAACATATAGAAGGAAAATGATGGGGGGGGGCCCACAGGGCTGGAGATGTAGAGCACTTGCCTAGCATATACAAGGCCCTGGGTTCAATCTTAGAAGTTAAAAAAATAATATGAAAAACTCATTATTAAGACATCTTAAAATATGTGAGTTCCTCAGGTCAGCTGGGTAAAACTGAGTGGTAACAGTGCTAAAGTTCAATGCTCACACTGTTTTGTTCTCATAAGGTGTGCCACTGTTATACTTTGCAGAGTCACCTTTTATTCAACAAAGAGCCTAATAATTAAACAGGTGTTATGAACACTTCAGTACAACCAAGAGGCAGAGGTGACACTAGAACTCCTGCCACTTGAATACAGGACTCACTGAATGAAAATACTTTTTCTCTCTCAGGACCAGTATTCATGATTCAAAAATAAAAGTCAAAAACTTGGTAAGGATAAAATCTTCCAAAAATGATACAAAATCTCTAAATACCACAAGAAGCTGAAAAGGATTTCAAGTGAGATTGTGAAAAGTTTGCTTGAAGCTTAATATATTTTTCATTTTAAATAAGTTAGAATACTTCTATAAACACAAACTTAAGCTTCTGATATTATCCTCACACCCTCAAAAGATAAACAAACTTCAAAAGTAATATATTTTTCTTTGACAACATCAGTAAATAGATTGGCAAGCTTGTCAAAGAGTCATTTCAGTCTTTTTCCTTAGTAGCTAAATATGTGTGGACAATTTACCAACAGTATAAATGCTTTTCTCAAATGCTAAGTGAAAGATAGACACAGTAGATTCTACATTGTATGGTTACATTTATATGAAATTCTAAAAAAGCAAAACTAATGACAGAAAGCAAATCACTGTTTGCCAAGGATGGGAAGGAGGGACTGACCTCAAAGGGACATGACAAGTTCTGGGGCAAGGGGATGTTCTGTAGGGTGACTATGGTAGTCAGCAGACAATGTGTGTTTTCAAAACTCACGGAACTCTGCACTAGAAACTGGAAAATTTTATTACATGAAGACAATACTTCGTTTTTTTAAAAAGGTAATGCATAATAAATGAGCATACTTTTCAATCATTCATTTCAGTCAAAACATTTTACCTGGTAAGAGTTTGGGTGCAGTTCAATAATAGAGCACTTGCCTACTGTGAGGCCCTAAGTTCTATCCTCAGCACTGCAAAAAAATAGTACAAAAATATTTGTAGAAAATAATATAAGTATTTTTTCACAATAAGCAGTGCTTACTTTTTTAACGTTTTTGTAGGATATGTCTTTAATTATCTTATAACAAAACACAGCTTAAAAAGTGACTTTGCAATTAAAGTATTCCAAAACTGCATCAATATACTGATACAATACTTGGCAGGCCACAGGATATTTTTTTCTGGAACTTAACATTATAACAGAGGTTACAAGTTCAGATGCTACAGGGGTCAAGTAGATAACAAAAGTAAAGAACTATACAAATGATCTCTGAACGTAATCTTGGTAGATAACGTTCAGTGAGCGGATGGAGAACATCATAATGTGGAAAACTAGAGAGCATTTAACCTTTTATGGTCCTGCCGGGAGATGCCAAGAAAGAACTCAAGCTTCAGGGTAGCCAGAGCTTCTGATGTTTACAGAAGCAGGAATCTGGATTTTCATGTGAAATTTGCTGACTTTTCAGAATGAGGGTACCTTTTTTTTTTTTAAAACATACCATATTGGCCAAATACATACCTCCATAGGCAGGATCATAACCTGTGATCCACAGTATATGTTTTCTAAACTTGTTCAATAGCATACTCGGCCTTTGTCCAAACTGCTGGCTTTAATTGTAGAGTCTAGGAAAATGTGGGGTATTTGTGTAACTAAAGAATAATTCATCTCAAAATTACATGAGGGATAGTCAATTTTGGTCACTGTTCTGAAAAGTCAAGTCCTATTTACATTTCTAAACATGTAGGTTGGTAATATAAGAAATAATGAGTTAGAATGAAGGAAGGGAATGAGGATACACTGAAGAAAGCACTACTTCAGCTATGATCAGTCAGTGTCCAGACTCTAGAGCAATAAAATAATTCACATGCTGAAATTTGAGAACTTCATTGCCCCAACTGGTCCAACCTGGCTGTAAATTTCGAGCAAACAATTCCAAACATTCCCCATCTGGCTTGATGTAGTCTTTTAGAACCTCTGTCCAAAAAAGAGAGAAGAAGAAAAAAAAAAAAAGAAACACAAAATTACTATTAAGAAAGAAGTCAATTTCCTTTTAGCAGGGAAGAGCAGAAGATCATTTTAAATATCATTTTTTAAATGATACTGCATTTTTTAAAAGACAGCAAATTAATGTCAAGCATTTCATCACAGGTCTGGCTATTTATAATCAGAAAGCCAATGAGACAAGCACGTGTGAGACAGGAGCAATACCATCAGAACTCTCACTAGTACTGATTTATTGGTTTTCATTTGTAGATGAGAAGTGAGAGATTTTAACACCCACATAGGTGACTTTTCAGTTTTCCAATACTGCTGACATATCTCCTGAGAACTTCATTTTTTAATAAATGTAATCCATGCATAAAAAAACTCTATAGAGAAACAATACAAAGATAGACCACTTTTTAAATGAAGATAAAACATAATTCTCTTTTTAGGACAAACTGTAGTGAAGAACAGTGAATGAAGAGTTGGACAGAAATATACTCAGAACAAATAACTAAAGTCCTCATAGCTATAACTTGGTAGTACTAAGACTATTCTCTCATGTTCAAATAATAGATCTTTCTTTGCTTAAAATTTCACCATATTTCCAGAGTTAAATAGGCCTTACTTAATATATCAATAAATACTATATTGAAATTTATATTTTGTTGGGGAAAGTTACCTCAAATATATTTTAGCTAAGCAGTTGTGATCTACCCTAAATGAAAGAAAAGAATACCACAAAAGTTTTTTTTTTAAAGCACATACTCAGCTAGGTACCAGAGGTACACATCTATAATCCCAAATACTCAGGAGAGAGATCAGGAGGGTTGCAGTTCAAGTCCAACCCAGTGTGAGACCCCGATCTCACCAGAAAAAAACTGGGCAGGGTAGCACATACCTGTCATCCCAGCTACATGGGAAGTTTAAGTAGGAGGACCATGGACCAGGTTGGCCCAGGCAAAAATGTGAGAACCTATCTCATAAATAAATAAAGCAAAAAGGGCTGGGTATGTGGTTCAAGTAGCAGAGCACCTGCATGGAAAGTGCAAGTCCCTGAGTTCAAATCCTAGTACTGCCAAAAAATAAAAATAAATGAGTAAAAGCAAATGTTTGGGCATGTTGCTAGTTACCACATAACAAGAATTAGATGTGAAAATAGTGATTCCGAGAAGAAAAGTACTTGCACAGATAAAAGATAAAATATAGTTCATAACTGCTATATAAGGTTGAGTTTAGAAAGAACCTATCAAATTCTCTCTAGGAATAATAAGGTTACTTTAGGGGATTTTTGGTGTAGTTGCTGGGAATCTAACCCAGGGTCTTACACATATTAGACATGTGGTACACCACTGAGTCACACCCCAAGCCCCAACGCTTCTTTAGGAATAAGTGAAATAGGTAAGACTTAAAACACAATATAGCAAACATTTTAGGGTTTATAATGTACTTCAACTGCTCTCACAGCAAATACTTGCTCATTTGTCCAAAAGTAATGGTCCTGTTTATCAGAGCATCAAAGAGAACTTAAAAGCTTTCATTGTCTATAATTCAACTGAATTCTAGTTTGAGCTTTGATAGCTTCTGGAGATGCTGGCATAGCCTTCTGCTCTTTTCATGAGTATATAATTAAATGCTACTAAAACTGAAAGAGAAAGATTTCCCCAGAAACTTAGAAGACAATAATCCAAAATCGCTTTTCCACTTGCTCCCATGAATTCAATGCCAATCAGTCTTTTTTTACTTTTAATGTGATCTATGGTACAATGAAGCAAGATTTTGGTTTTGCTTAAGTTGTTCAGCTTTTTGATACAAAGATGTTAGTGTCCCTATTTTGGAAATTTAAAATGGAGTTAGCCCAAAATGTGTATTACTCTGAGTAGTGATTACAATCAGTGAGTGCTAAGGAAACAGTTCACAATCTAATAGAAAAGGATAGCCAGGTGCTTAGAATGGAAAAATACATACAGTCTGAACTCAGTTACTAATAGCCTATTTTCTCTGTATAATATATTTTACATGTTTTTTTCTGGTTAAAAAAGAAAATCAATGTTTTTATAATATTAATCACATTTGTTTTATTTCAAAACAAGGGAGAAGAAATAAAGACAAATTAATAGAAACCTATTATTCTTACTAATTTTAAATATTGATTTACACATAAATGCAGGGCAGGCACAGTAATCCTAGCATCACAGCTAGATTACTAGCATAAGGCTGAGGCAGGAGCATTGTGAGTTTGAGGCTAGCCTGGGCTACATAGTAAGATCCTATCTCAAAAAAACAAAACACAACAGCAAAGAAAATCAAGTGTATACACTTAAAAACGTGTATGACACATATACTTAGACAGCTACACAATCTCTGGCATTAGCAAAACACAGCTCTAGTCTACAGAGAAGCAATCCGTGGGAAGCCAGTACTTCCCCATGGCTCTAGAAGCATGGTGGGGGGAGTGCTCTAAACATTAGTACGTAAACCTCATCTATGTTTCACTTTTCACTTATAAACTGTTAGTAAGTAAAGTACTAAAAGGAAATGGAAATACCTCTGAAGTAAAATATGAAAATCAAAATATTGATCCAAATACTTTTATTTCCTAATTTTTGTACCTGAAATTCTTAAGAATATACATTTATAATGTCAGGCTATAAGTCATAGCTACTGATTAACTTTCAAACTTTAGAGGGAAACTTCAAAAATGTATCACTTTGAAATGGAATATGCTACCAATGTGTTTTTATGGTTTTGCTTTTTGTTTTACAATTTCCAAAGAAATAACAAATTAAGCCATTTTTTAAAACAATACTGGTGTTCTAGAAGCAAAAGAGAGAACATTTCATTTTATGTATATGCATAAATCAGCTTAGGAACATTTATGGGTAAAAGTTCTAAGCATTATATACCAAATGTGACATGCAATTCCCTAAAGTTATGTATGATTTCATGGTAAAATATATGTAAAAATCTGAAAGTATTAAAAATACATACAATAACATAGACTCAGAAGTAAAGTACTATAAATATTTCTTGCCTATCTATAATCAACCAAAGCTTAAGGATTAACATATATGGAGTCATTCTGATTTTTTTTCCCACAAACAACTTTTGTTTTTAAATGTTATCAATCCTAAAAATATGTTTGTGCTGCTCTCCACTGGCAGTGAGGCAGAACTGCATTTCACAGATGACAATACTTCAGAGCACAATTCATTTATTCCCTATTTTAAAATCTTTTCTCTTAATAATAATCTTTAATATAATTTCATTCTGTTTTAAAGAAACTAAAAAAAAAGTTTAGCCACAATTTGACAATGAAGGGCTTTGGGTCTTGGTGTTTGGATTTTTTGAAGTGAAATATAATCCTTAAACTAAAACACTAAATTAAGCTTTGGTATTCACTAAATGATAAGCAAAACTCAAACAAAAGGAATATACATTAATTTCCTCCATTAAGTATGCTAACATCAAATATAATTTTTACTCAAAGAACAGCACAGTTTCACTTTTCATTTAAGACACAAACTTAAGCACCAAACAATTTATACAGTAGAAAGATTAAAGGTAAGTGAGTATTCACTGAGAATTCGTGGAAGCCAAAGAATGGATCATCATACAGACATCTGAATACTCCTCAAATTAAGGGATACTATAAAACTCCTTTGTGTAAGTCATTTAAAAAAGAAATCCTAAGTGCTACTGCAAATCTGTGGTCACTTTCTTTTGTTTCCCTGCTCATGAATGATTCTATAGCCTGCAAAAATAAGATGGTAAGATGCCTTAGAGAATTTTTTTTTTGATTTGGGATAGGGTGGTTTTGTTTCTAAGTAGGCATCATCAAATTAATAAAATAGATTTCCTAAAGAAGTTCTCTGAAAAGTAAACTTTGAATATCAAATTCAGAATCTCTTAAGCTCTCACCTGAAAAATTTAGTATTTAATAAACTTCTATGTGCTACAGAATTTCAAATATGTTATAATCAGTGCTTATAACTCAAACATTAAATATCACTAAAACATTAAATATTCCCTCTTTAAATAAGGATCGTGAGGTGGCTAAGGAACTCGCCTAAGCAGCAGAGCCAGGGTTTAAATGTGTTAGTCAATCTCCAAACCCAACACATTTCTATAGTCCCTGATTCTTATTTTCATTAAGTGATGAACATAATACTAAAGCTTTAAGACTACTGAGAACTGCAGGCTGCGGCAACTGCCTTTCCAATGTTTCAGGAATGCATACTACCTCTGGAAAAACTAAAACTGAGCCAGGCACGGTGGCTCAGGCCTGTAATCCCAGCTACTCAGGAGGCAAACACTGAGAGGACAGTAGTTCAAGTTAAGGAGACATCATCTCAACCAACGAAAAGCTGGGCAGGGTAGCATCCACTACCAAAACATGAAACATAATCCAAAAATAACTGAAGCAAAAAGGGCTAGGGGTGGAAGAGCACCTGCTTAGCAAGTGCAAGGCCCTGAGTTCAAACTCTGGTACCACAAAAAAAAATGGAGTATTTATCAAAAAAAAGAATTCTGACCATCACTCTTAGCACCATTATTCTGAGGGACGTGCTTATTCTGAAAACCTGGTGGTAAATAAAGTCCCTAGCTGAACAACCTCCTCAGATGCCCTATGGGTCTTCATTCTGTCAAGGAAATAAAGGGACAGCAAGTAATAGTAAGAAGGACCTCAGAAACAGTGTTAACAGGGAAGGCTGAGGCAATGTAAAACCAACCTACTTCAGAAATTCAGCCATGAATTCAGCTATAAAATGTTAAATATAAAAAAAAGTATCTGAGTTAATTTCCTAATCTACAGACCATTCAAACATTCAATTCACCCTTTCTTTCAATTGTTTCAAAAATCATGACAATTCTATATCATAGACACATACCAGCAAGAGGTGGCTTATGTGAGTGAAGAAGGCAGGGCACGCTGACAATTAACTTGTGATCTGGAATAGGGAGCACTTTTACATCTGTGTTCCTAATTAAAACACAACAAGACAGCAAACTATATTTTAAAAAGACAATTTTTACTCATATGCCACAGTTACATTGATTTTTTTTCCCCCTTCAAATAGCATCCAATTTTAAAACAAATTTAAGGACAGACTCAATGAAGGAAATCAAACAGTTTAAGAACTGAGAAATTTCCCAGAATTTTGTTTTCCACAATAGTGAAAATTATACACTAGATATAACAAAAGGTAAAATAAAATTTCTAAAGTTCACTAAATACATACTTTTCTGTTCTGAGCCATTTTCACATTTTCAAAAATGTAAAAATTAAGGAAAATTGATCATTGTGTTAATAATTTTTAAAAGCCTAAAAATTAAGCCATTTATATTATTTTGAAAAATTGCCTTTTTTACCTTAATGGTAAAGGAGTTTTTTCCCGAACTCTCCCCAGTATAAGACCTTCATAAGGCTTTTTGTGTGGAGAATCTAATGGGAACACAAACTCTCCTGAACTGGTGATCTGATAGGAAAGAGCCAACAAAAAGTTATTTTTCCCCCATCACACTATACAGCTTCCACCAAAAAAAGGGAAAGAGAAATTATTAAATCTCCAGACTAGTGTTATCTAATAAAAATATAATGCAAGCCAACAAATGTGAGCCACATATGGAATTTTAAATTTTCTAGAAGTAACATTATTAAAAACTAAAAAAGAATGCAATAAAATTAATTTTAACATATTTAACTTAATCTAGCATATCTAAAATATAATTTTAATATGTGATCAATTTGAAAAGTTACTGAGATGTTAACTTTCTTTCTTTCTTATGAAGTCTTTAAAGTCTGATGCACACTTCACATTAGCAGCACATCTCCACCTGGAGTAGCCACAGTTCAAGTGCTAAAGGGCCACTTGTGGTAGTGGCTACCATACTGGACAGTAGCTATAAATGATTTTTTAGTTATTTATATAGTATAGATATTTTATATATAACTTTGTTAACATCTTACACATCAAAACCTCTACTTTTCATTAAAGTTTATCCTTGAAAACCAGGTCATCATTAATTCATTTATTAATCACTCAAATAACACTGATTATCAGCCATTTTTCTTCAGACAGCCTTTATATTCAATGCAGATTACTCTGTTATAATAGTATGTATAATTAGTTATTGTTTCATTTAATACACTGTATTTTTTGTTTTAAACTCTGATCTTATCATACCATCTCTTAGAACTAATTACTACTACAGATGAACTGTCTTGAGTTTTTACATATTAACATTTTACTGGGCTTGATTTCAGAAGGCAACCTCTTCCTGACTTTGGTCCTAGTCTCTGATAATAAAAGAAACATCAGGCCAGGTGCCAGTGGCTCACACCTGTAATCCTAGCTACTCAGGAGGCAGAGATCGGGAGATAACGGTTTGAAGCCAGCCCAGGGAAATAGTTCCCTAGACTCTATCTTGAAAAAACCTATCACAAAAAAAGGGCTGGTGGAGTTTCTTAAGTGGTAGAGCACCTGCTAGCAAATGTGAGTCCCTGAGTTCAAACCCCAGTACAAGAAAGAGAGGAAGAAAGGGACCCAGGGAGGAAGGGAGGAAGGGAGGGAGGGAGGGAGGAATTATCAGAGCTTGGAATGTAGCTCAGTAGTAGAGTATTTGCTTGGCATGTGGGCTCCTGGGTTCCATCTCAGCAGCACACACACAAAGGAAGAACTGTCATAACGGGAAGAATAGAACAGGTGTTCTGTCATGTCTGTTCTATTCCCATCATGTTTCTATATCAAATCAACCAAGACTAAGACCAAAGCATGTCATAAAAGCAAAGATACAAATGTAAATATTTGGTTTGCCAAATCCCATAGGTACAAATAAACAATGTGCACTTGAAGGCATATTTTATTCAGTAGAATACAAAACTTAAAAGGGCATATAAAATACAATTCTACTGTATCTAAAATAAACATTCTAGCTATATAAATATTAAACATTGGTTTTTGCTTGTGTTTGGTTTTGGGGGGCTCACGCTTGCTAGGCAGGCACTCTACCACTTGTGCTACTCTGCCAGCTCTATAAGTATTACACATTGTAACTTGACTTATCTTTTCAAAGTTGGAAGGAATCTTATGGAAATCATCTGAACAGTGAATGTATCTTTAAAAGAATGTCCAATAAACTCTGAACCGAACCCTCATTTTTGTATTTTGTTTCATTTTCTTGCAGCATATAGAGAGAGATTAAAGATCAGTCAACCAGCCCAAGAGTTGGAATCATTTCTTTCAAAAATAGGTTACAAGCATATAAAGCACTGAAGACTAAGCTAGTTTAAAAGCCTGGTGCTGTGATGCACATCTTTAATCTCAGCTTCTAGAGAGGCTGACACAGGAGGATCTCTCAGGTGTGAGGCCAGCCTGGACTACGAAAGTGAGATCCCATTTCTAAAAAAAGATTTAGGAGTTAAAAAATTCTTGGTTCCCACATCTTCCTGCCCGCTCTATAATGACTTTGCTATTCTCTGCCCTCATCCACAGAATCATGACAGAGACAGTGACACAAAGAGTGACTGAAATTGTCGCTATGCAAAGGAAAGACAAGGAATAGTAAGACTTATTTTTTATGCAATGGCAAGATTCCCAAGCCTCTTCCTTGTTGTTGTTGTTGTTGATATCTAGAGATAACCGAGCCTTTTAAAATTTCATTCCATTATTTTCTTGACTGATCTCCTAGTCAGAAAGCAGTTTGGATCCCTACTACAAAAAGAAGAAACAGATAAAAGCCTTGAGAATAAGAAGACAAAAGTGTTTAGCCAGAAATCAAAAGTTATCACTAGACCTGTTAAAGGAGAACAGCAGCAGGTTAAGCATTAGAAAGTAGATGCTGTTTGTACATGTCCCTACGTCACACTATATTAAGAAATAAGCTAACTTCTCAACTCACTTTCACCCAATGCCATTCAGCAAGTGTCTCCACAGACCAAAAAGGATAAAGCTCTTCCTTCACAAAACGCAGGTGCTTCTGTCTGTTGGTCACCCAAGTAACAACAAGACAGTTTGGGGCAGCCAGTTTAGGGATAGGTATTTGCTTTATTTGTAGTGGTGATAAATAACTGTACCTAAAAGTAAACAGAAGAAAATATTAAAATTCACAAGAAAGAAAAATAAGCAGGGAAAATGCCTGTGTAACAGTGACCCCACAAATACAAAGATCCTAGATCCAATTATTTCTGTAGCTAAATACGAAGCCACAGTGACACCTGGTGGACACATTCTCACATGCATGCACCAAAAACAACATTTTTCTTTTTTACTAGTTTAAATTTGGCAAGCTAGAGTCTTTAATCATGTCTAAACTTTAGTAACTTTCCTATTTATGTTTTTCTCAATTCAAAATTAAGCAAATACTGTTTAGATCCCATCTCTGTGTATTACATAGGAGCCCCATCATAGTCAGTCTTGAAACTAGTGTCTCAACCCATCAAACCCTCCAGACACAACCTGCACAAAGTAAGTGCCATGAGGTAGGTAATGCTGAAGCCAATTTATTTCAATAAACCTTTGTGTCCCCCTGTAATTCTCAAACCTTGCACAAAAAGCTGACCCTTTGGGTCATCTACCATCTCACCCAACCTCACCTTCTTCCCACTACATTTTCAATCCGCACTCTATTATTCTGCTTCTTTCATCCTTCCCTATCAGTTTCACTGGGCTCTCTGCAGCCCTCATGCTTTCATTTCTTTTTTTAAAATTCTAGTCTTGTGCCTTCTGGCCATGAATAATATGAAGACAAGTTTGAGTTGCTTAATGCTATGTGCTCTAAAATACCAAATCAGATAAATATGGCCCTTCTCCAACACACAAGTATTCGTAGTTCCCCATTGCCGCTTCTAGACTTTATCTTACTTACCCACCTGTGCATGAAATCCCCCTCTCTGAGAGGTTTCTTGCTAAACCCTTTACACCTTCACTTTCCAAATTCAAGGAGGTCTTAAGCTCTGAGATCCATCTACCTCTACAATAAAACTTTCCATTATCCTGGGAAATTTCAAAGCACAATTTCAATACAATGTTCACACTTCAACTATTATTCACCTAAACAAACAAGTGCAATTACTCCACTTCAATAATCAATTCTAATGCCATAACCTATGCTTTGGCATCACTCATGCTTGTTTCATCTCAGAAGCCATGAACTTTAGTGTCTGGCTGTAGCTTCCTGTGTCTCACTCATTTTTGACCTTATCAAAGCATCCAGTACCCATCCCTCCATGTTACTGAATTTATCAGTTCCTTCCTAATCAAAATTACTCGTTCCTCATAGACTGCCAACCACTTCCTTACCTTCTCACCAACACCCTTGACTCCCACTTCCCCTTTACCCTTCAGTCTCACATCCCTGCAAACACCCAATCTAAAATTCATCCCACAATTTTCTTTTTTCTATTTCTAGGGATCAAGCCCAGGTCCTTGTGCATGCAAAGCACAGATTCTAACACTGAGTTATACCCCAAGCCAATACCATATTTTTTACTATTTTTTATTAGCGTATATTAACAGTACAAGTGGTTTCACTGTGGTAATTCCATAGATGTGTACAATGTACTTTGAACAAGTTCTTCTCTATTGTATTTCCTAGCCCCCTCCTACCTCCCCACCCAACACCACAATTTAATTCAATGTCTTCATATAGAGAAAATAAGGTTAAAATGCAGAATAAAAGAATTAGACCATTAAAAGTTTTTTGGTAAATCCATTCTCAGGCTCTCATCAATTCTTTTATTTATCCTAGGTCAAGTAATATAAAATCCTCACCACCTTCAAGTCCCTTGACTAAACTGACCCTTGGCAGATGAAGTTAACACAAACATCAGTAAAAATACCAAGGCCTTTCAACTACTCAACCATCTCTTCTTTACACACATTTATCTATGTCTTTTTTTTTTCTTTTCAATACTGTGGTTTGAACTCATGGCCTATACTTTGAGCTACTCCATCGGCCCCTTTTTTGTGTTGGGTATTTTAGAGACAGGGTCTCACTATTTGTCTGAGCTGGCTTTGAACCATAATCCTCCTAATCTCAGCCTCTTGAGTAGCTAGCATTATAGAAGTGAGCACTGGCGCCTGGCTTATTTATTTCTACACATTTCCTCTTAAAGGAAATGACATGACTTTAACTATTAAGGCTTCTCTCTCCAACTATATTTTCCTATTCCTACTTTGTAGTATTTTGTAATGTCAATTATTCCCTTCTTTCTGCATTTTCAACCTCTCAAGTAATTCACCATCAACCTATAAATATGTTTATATTATGCTAGTGGAAAAGAAGATGGCAGAGTGGCTCAACTGGTAGAGTGCTGCCTAGCAATCATGAAGTCCTGAGTTCAAACCCCAATACCACCAAAAAAGAAACAAAGAAGAGGGAAGAGGATAGAATGAGGAGGAAGAAAAGGAAACAGGAAAAGAAGGGGCAGAAGAGGGAAGAATAGAGAAAACAAGAAAAATCCTTCAATTTGGTCTCCATCCATCTATAATTAGGTTAAGAATTGGTACGCATTTATGTCTTTCCATTTTCTTTATTTTAGTCCTCAGTCAACTCCAATGTGGCTTCTACCACTCTACCTGCTCAGCAAAAGGTAAATGGCCACTTAAGGGCCAAATGAAATGCAAGGAACACTGGAATGTAGCTCTAATGTAAGTCTGACCTCAACAATGATTGCTAAGGACTGGCAGAATGGCTCCAGCAGTAGAGCCATGAGTTCAAACCCTAATGCCACCAATTAAAAAAAAAAACACAATTGCTTTTGTTAAATAAACAAATAAATGAATAAAAGAATTTAAATCTCAACCAAGTCTCCTTCCACCTAGCACTAGGATTTCCCACAAGCAAAGTGATGATTTTAAAAGGTTAATTTTTCCAGACATGATGGCTTACACCTATCTCAACACTTGGGAGGCTAGAACAGGAGAAGCACAAGTTCAAGGCTGAACAGGGCTACATAGCAAGACACTATCTCAAAAATAAATAAATAATTATAAAACTAAAAAACCAATTTTGTCAGGGTATGAAGAATGTCAGATCAAAAATCTGAAGTGAGTTCTGAAACAGTGGCTCAGCCTATAATCTCACTTACTCAGGAGGTGGAGAATGAGGGAATCACAATTCCAAGCCAACCCAGGCAAAAGTAAGTGAGACCTCCTAATTCAAATAAGCCAGGCATGGTGGTACAGATCTATAATCCCAGCTATCCTGGTGACACAGGTAGAAGGATCATGGTCCCAGGCTGCCACCGGCAAAAGTGTTAAGACCCTATCTGAAAAAGTAACAAAAGGAAAAAGGGATGGGGATGTGGCTCAAGTTGTAGAGCACACCTGCCTAGCAAATGCAAGAATCTGAGTTCAAACCATTCTACCACCACCACCAAAAAAAAAAAAAAAAAAAACCTGAAATGACATGGTTTCAATAATTGCAGATTTCTTGATTACCTTAACTTTAGTTATTTAGCTAGGTTGGTTAGGAGGAAGAAGGAAACATTCTATTCCCTCCTCTAGCTCTAAGCTCAAGAAATCACTGAGAAATTCCAAAATATATATCTGTATGTATTACACTGGAAAGTATGCAATGTCACTTACTCTTCAAAAGACACAATTTCATAACCTTGTTTCGGGCAAAGCTTTCTTAAACATAACACCAAAAGCATGACAACAAAATAAGAAACAGATAAACTGGAGTACATCAAAATTAAAAACTTCAAGTTCAAGGCAGGCCTAGAATACATAACGAAATCCTGCCTCAAAAAAAAAAAATTTAAGGTGGGCACTGGTGGTTCACACCTGTAACCCTGGCTGCTCGGGAGGCTGAGACGAGGAGGACTTAGTTTGAGGCCAGCCTGGGCAAATAGTTCTCGAGTCTCCATCTCTAAGATAACCAGTGCAGGAAACAACCAGCCAAGAGTACTGGTGTGGAACATTGGCTGAAAAGGCCAGGAGGGTGCCAGGGCTGCCTTGCCCCTTCCTGGGTTTCTGGACGGTGCCCAGATAAGTCTCCGTTTACCTTAGGACAGAAGTAGGGTGGGAGAGGCTCACCGACCAGTGACTTTCTAAGAACTCCCAACATGATGGGAGGAGGGGACAGGTCCCTTGCCATCCTTAGCTCTTCCCTTGGGGTAAGGAATTTGCAAGGGGGAAAAGAGCCAGCCTCAGGAATGAGCTGCTCTTGGCCCACCCCTTGGGGCAGCAGAGCCAGTGAGAACTTGGTTTCTTCAGTGGGAGAATTTTATCGTGTTTCTTTGTTCAGTTCAGAGATATTACTAGATGCAGTTTGATCAGCTACAATTAAAAGTTGACTTTTTTTTCCAATAAACAAATAAAATAACCAGTGCAGAATGGACTGGAGGTGTAGTTTAGTGGTAGAGCATCTGCTTTGTAAGCATGAAGTCCTGAGTTCAAACTGTGCCCCCCAAAAAAGTAGTAATAATTTAAAAACTTGCCGGGCATGGTGGTACACATTTGTACTCCCAGTTACTAAACAGATAGAGGGAGGAGGATCACAAGTTTGAGATGAGCCCAGGAAAAGTTACTGAGATCCTACCTCAAAACCAAAATGAACAGCCAGGTGTTCCCAGCAATGCTGGAGACAAAGATAGGAAGATCGGGTCCAAGATCAGCCCTGGACCAAGACACGAGACACTATCTGAAAAGTAACTAAAGCAAAGAAAGGACTGGGGATGTGGCTCAAGTGACAGAGCACCTGCCTAATAAGCACAAGGACCTGAGTTCAAATCCCAGGGCTGCCAAAAAAATAAAATAAAGTAACAACAAAAGGGTTCAGAGCATAGCTCAAGTGGTAGAGCGCTTACTTAGCAAACAAGAGGCCCTTGATTCAATCCCCAGTCCCACAAAAGATAATAACTTAATAAACAAATAAAACCTGATGCTTCAATGAACACTCTAAAGAAAGGAAAAAGATCTCCTGGAAAATATTTACATATCATATGTCTGATATATATCTTTATATAAATATATATATATATATACATAAATATATCCAAAATATATAAAGAACTCTTACAAATCAGCAATCTTTAAAACCCAATTTTAAATGTGCAAAGATTTCAACAGACAATTTTCTACAGAAGAAATACAAATACCCAATAAGGACATGAAAAGATGCTCAACATTGTTAATTATCATAAAAATGCAAATTAAAACCATGAGATGGCATTTCACAGTCACTAAGATGGCTATAATTTTTTAAATGGAAAATAACAACTGTTGGTGAAGATGTGGAAAAATTAGAACACTCATTGCTAGTAGGAATGTAAAATGGTAAAGCCACTATGGAAAACTGTTTGGCAGTTCCAAAACAAATTTAAACATGGAATTATCATAGAGCACAGAAATTCTACTCCTAAAAAAAAAAAAATGCAACTCCACAAAAGGGCTGGTGGATTGCTTCAAGTAGTGAAATGCTTGCCAGAGTTAGAGAATCTACAAACTCTGAAGGCACGGTCATCGGTCCTCAAGACTGACCTCGGAGACATGCCAACTAAACAATTCATGATCTATGATTTTATTTTGATAGAAAAGGCATTTTGAAACAACTAGTACAATATGATTGAGGTCCACAGAAAATAGTAATGTATCCATAACAGTACTGTGTCAATGTTAATTACCTATTTTGATAATAGTATTATGATTATATAAGACAATATTTATTTTGAGGAAATACACACAACATGTAACAGTGACTTTCTCTTACCAAATTCTCAAATGGTACAGAAAAAACTTTATATATGTATATGTATATATATATATTCATGTATATGTACCTATCCGTATCTACACACACACAAACACACAGGCAGACACATGAACTTTTGGTATGGTTCTTGCAACTTTAAAGAAAAATATTTCTGGCATAGTTTATAAACAAAAAGCATAGCTGAAGATAAATGGTGAGAGGAAGAAATTACAGATGAAGTTTAAATCAAAGTAGGAATTGTTTTGTCTAGAAAACTGAAGAATGATAGGAAATGTAACTGAAATCATTCATCATATCCAGAGGAGAAAACTTCTTAAAATTTTAAATGTACTCTTAAAAGAAAACATGATATTAGTAACTAATTTAACTTATCATCCTAAGAGATGGCATAAATTAAAAATGTGTCAAAAATTAAAAACATAAACCAAAAAAAGAATAGCAAGTTATTAAGGAAGACTAGAAATATTTTGGCATATAATTCTAAATTCTAGAATTTGATATCAAAGAAGCCAAAATGTTGCCCTTTGGTATTATGGAAACAGCTATGAAATGGTTCAGGCAGTACCTTAGCAATTAATAAATATATGATAATCTTGCACATATAGCTCCAGTTCAAGAGAATTATCTAGTTAAAGAAATGAATTTTTAAAACCATTCCAAGCACTTCAGTAGTTTCAGATAACCTATCCCATACTGTTTACAATATATTAAACAAGAAAAAAAATATAATATATTAAATGAGAATGTACAAAGGACTATATGTTTTAGAAAATATATCTAACAGATAATTCATTTCCACTTACCTATTACTTCTTTTAACTGATTTATTCTGCCATGGTGGGTCGATCACAATTACATCAAATGTTTTCCTACCTGAAATCAAAGACACACTTTAAAAAAAAACCTCTGAATGTGATCACTTTAAAAACTAAACATGACCAGTACCACCAAGAAAAAAGAAGCAGAAGGAGGAGAAGGAGAAAAACAAATTTTAAAAAACTAAACACGAGGATTGGGAGTGTAGTTCAATGGCAGAGCACATACTTAGCATGTACAAGACCCTGGGTTCCAGCACCCCAAAAAATAAAAACAATAAAAATACAACTAAACATGTTCTACAAAAGTACTTTCTCATACAAGAAGCTGAGGCAGGAGGAGCACAAGTTCAAGGACAGCCTGGGCTACATAGTGAGACCCTGCCTCAAAAAAGAAAAGAGAGAAGAAAAAGAAAAAATTAAAGTACTTTTAGTGACAAAAAGTAAAGTGCTTTTTACATACACAAATATAAACGGGATGCAACAAAAAGATTTATGTCACTTATTCAAACATACTAATTTTTGGACCCCTGAGATTGTAACATAATTCAACTTACTACTGTATTTGTGGAGACTACCGACAGATGACTAAAGCTCACTGGGCAGGACACTAGAAATTGTAAATTCTCTATAAATCTTGGTGGCCTCATCAATATAGTCCTTTCAAACCTAGATGATACTTTTATCTTTCTTCAATTTTTTATTTTAAAATTTCAGTTTTATAACTGAAAGACTAATCACAATAAAACTTCCCCCTATTATCTTCTAATGTCCTTTTGTCTGGTTCAGAACCAAAATCAGGATCACACATTATATTTAGTTACCATATCTATAACCTCTCCTCCAATCTGGGGAAGTTCTCAGTTGTTCTTTGTCTAGTATGACCTTGACAGTAAAAGCCTACTGGCCAGTTATTTTATAAAATATCTCTCAATTTGGGTTTGGTATTCCCTCATAATTAAATTTAGGAGAATGTCACCAAATTAATGTCTGCCATACCCTACCAGAGAAATAGGTGGGTAGAATGTCAAAATGTCTCACTATTGGTGATATTACCTTACATCACCCCGTAAAGTATGGTCTGCCAGGTCTCTCCAGTTTTTCTCGGGCAATTAGCAAGTATCATTTGCAGAAATACTTGAAAACCACAAAAACATCCTGTTTTGATATCCAATTATTACAGTGTTTGTCAAGTGGAAATTTTCTACTTCCATCATTCCATCCACATTAATTAACTGGAAGATTTTACTGTAAAAGCTAGTCCTTCTTCCACTTTTATAAACAGAGGTTTTTTTTAAAATAAATGTACAATCTCATAAGTAAATAAGACTATAGATTAAAATAAGCAGGCGACCCTTTTTAAAATATTAGAATAACAAAGATCAAAAAGACTTGGAAAAATATTGAAACAAAGTATGATTTTCTCACTAATTTATTACCCTGCAATTTTTCTCTGAAGAATTTATGGTACTGCTCCATGGATAACACTCATGTGGTTAGCTTCATGGCAATTAAAAGAAGCTTCTCATTAGTAAGCTACATTGTGGTTGCTTGATAACTTAAAATTTGCTATAAAATATCCAAATAACAATAAACAGCAGATGAAATTCAATTTGATCAATATACCTCTTACCTATCACATTCCTTAAAATGTTATAATAGTTACAATTTATTAAAAACATATGCATCACTGAGCTAAGAATTTGATATATATTATGTAATTTAATCCTCAAAATGTAGAGGATGTAGATAGGAAAACAAGGTTCAGTTTTGTAAATGAATAACCAATTGACTCACAGTTAATTAAGCTTACGAACCTAGAGTCAAATAGTTCAACTTAATATAAAGAAAAGGTAAAGTCATTTGGTTAAATATAACTGTATTCTGAATTCCTAAGTACAGAGAACTAACTGCATTTGCTCTCTTAAAATCTAGTTTTGGACCCTCTATTCATAATAAGAATTAAAATTTCTTTAAAAAGGAAAAGTCAGAGCTGGACACGGTAGCACAAGCCTGAGTAGTGGTACTCAGGACACTAAGGTCGAAGACCATGGTTGAAGGCCAACCTGGGTTACAAAGAGAGATCCTGTATCAAAAAAAAAAAAAAAGCAGCAAAAGTCAGCACTTTAAAATTGAATTTAAAAGAAAAACTGAACTTAGAAAAGCATTTACCCTATCATCATAAATGTTGGCCTCAATTAAAGTTAGGACTATCTCTTAACTTCTGACACCACAGAAATATTATCATTTTCTAATAATAAACATAGTAATTACTTACAGTTCAGAAGTGGTTGCATACAAGAAATGTCAGACAAAAGAAAACTGCTTTTTGGTGGCAGGAGGTATTGCTGTCCCATTAAAGTAATCATTTTTGAAAAGCTACAGTTGTTTTCAACAACCCGAGAAAATAAATCCTGCTCTGTGACAGACACATCATCCCCCATCAATTGCAATGTCTGAAGTTCCATTTCATTCAGAGAAGGCAAATGCTTCGCCATTTCACATAATCCTGATAAACTGCAGGTATCAGGTGGTAAAGGAATGGGTTTACTACACTTGTCCTGTTTTTTAATGAGTGGGTACAGGAAACCACTTTTGAGGCCTTCTTGAATTAAATGTAAAGATCCATCCAAAATCAGCTCTCTAATCTGTAAGAGAATTTGTTTAGCATATATTAAAAAGAGAGTCATTAAATAGTTTTCCAAATAATGAAATTCCTCCTGTGCTTTGAATATCTGAATGTATACATTAAAATCAACATTCATATTTTTTTTGTTTTGGAGGGGTTGTTTTTTATTAGCATATGATAGTTGTACATGGGAATACATTATAACATTTACATATGTGCTTACAATTATCTTAATTAGGTTCACCCCCTTCATCATTTCCCCCTCATTACCTCTCCTCCCCTTCTATAATGAAACCTGTTAAAATTGTTCTAAACATTCATAATTCTTACAGTAAAATAATTTTATGCTGTGATGAGAAAAATGTTGGTATACTTTTGAACTGTTGTTTCCTAATTATAGAATGAAACAAACCTCACAAATTCATTGACAATTAAATAACCCAATAATATATATACATATATAACTATGTCCTTAAAAATGTATTAGAGGCTGGGCACCAGTGGCTCACCCCTGTAATTCCAGCTATTTGGGAGGCTGATATCAGGAGGATCATGTTTCGAGGCCAGCCTAGGCAAATAATTCTTAGCACCCCATCTCCAAAATAACCAGAGCAAAATGGGACTGGAGGTGTGGCTCAAGTGGTAGAATGGCTGCTTTGCAAGCACAAAGTCCTGAGTTTGAACCCGGGAATGGAGGTGTGGCTCAAGTGGTAGAATGGCTGTTTTGCAAGCACAAAGTCCTATGTTTGAACCCCAGTCCCATCAAAAGAAAAAAAATGTACTAGAAGAATTTTATCATTTGAATGTATGACAAATAAAATGGAAGCCAGGCACCAGTGGCTCATACATGTAACATGCAATCCTACCTACTCAGGAGGCAGAGATCAGGAGGATCACAGCTCATAGCTTGAGACCCTATCTCAAAAATACTCAACACAGCTGGTAGAGTGGTTCAAGTGGTAGACATCTGCATAGCAAGCACGAGGCCCTAAGTTCAAACCCCAATACCACCCCAAAAAAAAAGAAAATGGAATTTGTAATCTGTTAAGTAAATTAAGTTTAAAGGATAACATTTAATCTTGCATTTTTCCAGTGACCTAATTTTAAAATAAATATGGCTTTGATTTTATAAAATATAATTTGAATTGTAAAACCAAAGAAAAAGAACTATAAAATGAACATAGAAAGTTTTGCAAAAATACAAAGTTTAATATAAAAATAAAAGGCAAGTTCTGCTTCTAGACAAGATGGTATGCAAGGGTCAGATTTACCCTTTCATCTGAAATTACCTTTTTAAAAATGTATACATGGATTTAAGGAAAAAAAAAAGGCTTGCAGATATCACACAGTGCAATAGGAGAAACAAAGGAAAGTTTGTTCCTTTCCTTAAGAAAGTTCCTAGAGTGCCACAATAAACATGGGTATGCAGGTGCCTCTGTAGTAACCTGTGTCACAGTCTTTTGGGTATATCCCCAAGAGTGGTATTGCTGGATCAAATGGTAGATCAATGTCTAGCTTTTTAAGCAGCAGAATTTTATGCAGCCATGAAGAAGAACAAAATGTTATCATTCGCTGGTAAATGGATGGAATTGGAGAACATCATTCTGAGTGAGGTTAGCCTGGCCCAAAAGACCAAAAATCATGTTCTCCCTCATATGTGGACATTAGATCAAGGGCAAACACAACAAGGGGATTGGACTTTGAGCACATGATAAAAGCAAGAGCACACAAGGGAGGGGTGAGGATAGGTAAGACACCTAAAAAACTAGCTAGCATTTGTTGCCCTTAACGCAGAGAAACTAAAGCAGATACCTTAAAAGCAACTGAGGTCAATAGGAAAAGGGGACCAGGAACTAGAGAAAAGGTGAGATCAAAAAGAATTAACCTAGAAGGTAACACCCACGCACAGGAAATCAATGTGAGTCAATGCCCTGTATAGCTATCCTTAGCTCAACCAGCAAAAACCCTTGTTCCTTCCTATTATTGCTTATACTCTCTCTACAACAAAATTAGAAATAAGGGCAAAATAGTTTCTGCTGGGTATTGAGGGGGTGGGGGCAGAGGGAGGGGGCGGAGTGGGTGGTAAGGGAGGGGGTGGGGGCAGGGGGGAGAAATGACCCAAGCCTTGTATGCACATATGAATAATAAAATTTAAAAAAAAAAAAAGTTCCTAGACAAACAGCATAGGGAAGTAGACCTATACAAGAATACAAGTCTCTCTCAGTAGAGGAGCTGAGAATGTACAAAGGCTAAGGTAGCTAAAATGTAATGGCAGGTTGCTAGAGAGGAAAAAGCCAAGATTGCAAGGAGCTGCAAAGAGTCTTCTTAAGTCTCCAGCTGAGATGTGATCAGCATAGGGATGGGATGAAACTACCCAAAGTCAAAGACCAAATGAAAGGATCAGCAGGAACAATCCCCAGAGTTCACAGAGATGGGTAATTAAGCCTTCCTTGTAGTGGTCAAAATGGCATCAGGTAGACTACTCAAAAAGGTATTGCCTCAGTAGTGGGGAAAAAAATGGCTATAGACCTAAATCTGGTCTGGTCCTAACTAAATTAAGATTACAGAAAATTCCAAAAGGATCAGATTCAAAGTAACTGAGAACAAAGTTTGGGAATACTTATAAAAACATGAAAATATTCAATACACAGAAAACTAAAATCAAAATTTCTTAAAATAAATTAGAAATAATCAGGAATGTAAACAAGCAGGAAATATATATTGTAAGGGAGAAAATTCATTCAATAGAAACAAAGGAATGACAGATGATGGACAGGTTTACTGGCACTCTGTTTAAAAAATTAGGGAAAAATAGAAAATGACATTAATATTAACATAATATTATTATACCATATTGACACATTCAAAACTGCAGAGGTAGGCTGGGGACATAGTCCAGCAATACAGTGTGCTTGCCTCACATAGGCAAGGACCTGGGTTTAAACCCCAACACCATAAAAGAAAAACAATGCAGAGGCTGTAGTTCAGTGGTAGAGTGCTTGTCTAACAGTATGAGGCCCTGGATTTGATCAATAATAGAATTTTAAAAATTAGAAAAAAAGAGACAAAAAGTAAGTATGTGAAGAAGAGACATGGAGCTATAAATAAAAAAAAGAATATCTCGACCTTCTAGAGATGAAAACTATAATGCACAAAATGAAAAATGCACTGGGTTGCACTAAAAGCAGATTAGACATTGAAGAAAAAAAGATTACTCAATTAAAGACATTATAACAAATGTCAAAAATGAAGAGGACAGAAAAAGTACATGAGAAGATAATGGCCAAACTTTTCCAAATTTGATGACAATACGAATTCACAGATCCAATAAGGTGAACACAAAGAATAGGAAAGGAACAGGAGGAAGAAAAGGAGAAAAAAAACTGCACTAAGGAACATTATAATCAAATTACTAAAAATCAATAGTAACAGGAAAATTTTCAAAGCAACTAAAATTCCAAAAAGAATCAATAACAATAGTATCTAAGATTTAGAATGAAGGACAATGACCCTGAGAGATGGAAAGAAATTATATGTGAGCCCTTTAATTGCCTGGTTGACAGCCTGGAGAGTTTTCCAAGCTATTGGAAGAAAGAATTTGCAAAGAGTCTGGAAGAATCCCTGAGTTGAGACAGAATTAAAAGCACAGTTAAGAATTCAGAGCAAACCCCAATACCACCAAAAAACTAAACAAATAAAGTTGCATGTTTGGGCTGGCAGAGTGGCTCAAATGGTAAAGGCCCTGCCTAGCAAGTATAAGGCCCTGAGTTCAAACCTCGCCCCACCAAAAAAAAAAAAAAAATAGAGTTCATAGAACTTCCTAGCAAGTGCAAGGCCCAGAGCTTAAATCCCAGTATCACAAAAAAAGAAAAGAAAGAAGAGAGAGAGAGAGAGAGAGAGAGAGAGAGAGAGAGAGAGAGAGAGAGAGAGAGAGAAAGAAAGAAAGAAAGAAAGAAAGAAAGAAAGAAAGAAAGAAAGAAAGAAAGAAAGAAAGAAAGAAAGAAAGAAAGAAAGAAAAGAAAAGAAAGAAAGAAAGAATTCACAGGACTGGGCTGGAGGCGTGGCTCAGTGTAAATGCCTGCCAACCAAGCACAAGGCCTGAGTTCAAACCCTAGTGCCACCAAAAAATAAAAATAAATGCACAAAGAAAAACCACCAACAACAAAAAACCTCCACAGAGAGAATTCTGAAGATATGAATGTATTCACACTAGAGAAATTCACCAAAGTACTTATCAGAACAGGTGAGTGTGAAGGAACTTAACAGAGTCTGGGAAAAGGAGCACTCGAAAGGATTAAGGAAAAACTATTTGGTGTCCCCATAAAGGCAACAATGGAGTCTGTTTTCACACTTGGACTGTAAAACCTCATGATTCAAAGGGAGGCAATTCATTATGGCTCTCTGTCTGGTGTCTGGACAAAGGCACTGACAACTTTTGTTCCAGAAGAAATTTCCAAAGTTATTTGTATAGAATGAAATACGGAGCAATGTCTCCCTCCAAGGCAGAAGGCAAATTTGCATGCTGTCCAGGTTAATAAAGTCTCCCTTCCAATGGCTTGATAAACTTTAAAAAATAAGTCTCCATGTAGAGCAAAAAGCTGGACAGATTTGCTTGCAAGCACTTAAAGACTGGGATTCCTTAAGCTTGGACTCCTTAGTTATGAATCAAACAACTACTGCATGCACAGCACCCAGCTAGGTGGCGTGGCATCACTCCTGCAGGATGGGGGAAAACAAGGGGCATGGGTCAACATGAAGCACACACTTCTTGCCATACCAGGAGCAATAAAAGCTGTTGTCTTCATGTAGGAATTTCGTGTCTTCTACCAGCATCCATGAAATTGTGGCAAGCTAACTTGTTAACTTTCAAATACAGTTAAATCTTAAACTCTTCACATTTCTAAACAAGGGCATTTCATAATCAAATGATCTTCCCTTAGTATAAAAGAACTATCACCCATAAACATTATTCTAAACCCATCTAAAAAAAATCTACCCAGCAATTAACAGATCACTTAATACAAAAACCTCTAAAGATATAGAAGTTTTGAACACTATCAGACAATTTCATCTAATTGAAATTCATAGAAAACTGTACACAGCAACTATAGAATATATGTAATTTTCAAGAGCACACAATCAAAAAAATAATTCATGTGCTCGGCAATGAAACAGGTTCAATGAATTTTAAAGGACAGAAATCATTAGAATATATTCTTATACTCCAGTGAATTTAAATTAGAGATCAAGAACAAGAAGATACTAAGATAAACTCCAAATGGAAATGAAAATAAACACTTCTAAATAATTCATACAGATCAAAGATGAAATAAGGGAAATTAGAAAATATTTTTCATTGAGTAAAAATGAAATGAAAACGTGGATTACAATTGGTGATTAGAGGGAAACTTAAGGCTTTAACTGCTTAAGTTACAAAAGAAAAAAAGGTTTAAATTCATTGATTTATGTTTCCACTTTTAGAAGTTCGTGGGACAGAGCAAAGTAAACAAAAAAAAAAGTTTAAGAAAAAAACAGAACTTGACAAAAAAGATAGCAAAGAAAATAAACTAAATTAAAAGCTAGCTCTTTGAATACTTAAAAAGTATATATCTGATAAGGGACTGAAACCTAAAACTTCTAAAAATCAGTAATTAACAAATAAAAACCACCAGGTGCCAGTGACTCATTCCTGTAATCCTAGCTACTTAGGAACCTAAGATCAGGAGGATCACAGTTTGAGGCCAGCCCAGGCCAATACCTCAGGAGACCAGATCTGCAAAATATCCTGGGCAAAATGGACTGGAGATGTGGCTCAAGTGATAGAGTACCTTCTCTGCAAGCATGAAGCACTGAATTCAAGCCCTGGTCCCACCAAAAAAAATAAGTTAAATTAAATTTTTAAAAACCTCAATTTTAAAATGAGCAAAGGACAAGAATAGACATTACTCCAAAAAAAATACACACATGGCCAATAAGCACATAAGAAGATGTTCAATCATAGAGAAACGCAAATCATAGCCATAATAAGATACGACTCATACCCATTATGGTGGCCAATACCAAAAAAAAGAAAGAGGTGTTAGAGACGTAGTTTAGTGATAGCATGCTTGCCTAGCATATGTAAGTCCCTGGGTTTAATCCCCAGCATAGGAAAAAATTAAATAAAAAGAAAGGAAGGAAGGGTTCGAAGATGGCGACTAGAGGGAAGAAGCAGATAGTGTGAGCTCCATAAAGTAAAAATCTTGCTGAGATGCTGGAGACACATGTGGCAGGAAAAACCAACAAGAACAGGCAAAACTCCAACACCCCCAATCCCTCAGCCCGCACATAGCTTCCCCATACCAGGATATACGGAGAAACCAGGAGGGCTCCCGTGCCGCCAGATGTCAGCTCCTAACCTGCTTGGAAGACGCAGACCAACAGATATCATTATTTTTATTATTACAAGCTAGATAATACTAAATTACAAACAGTACAGGGACACTAACAGCACCAAGTGGAATGATGGGAAGATGGAAAAAGGATGGAAACCATTTTCCCCCAATAATAAACTGGTACAGAAACCAGAGGAAAATGAAGAAAACAGATACCCAGATCCAGACTCCAACAAAACAAAGATAATCTATGCCAAAGAACCCAATGAAGCCCACAAGAACATTCTGAAAGAAGAAATCCTACAAGTAATCAATGAGAATTTCATAGAGATGATACTGGATATGGTTAACCAAAATGTACAGGAGACACTCAAGAAATTCCAAGACAACAAAAATATAGAATATGAGAACGCACAAGAACAAATAAAAGAAACTATAGAAGTACTGACTAAACACTAAAGTGAAACAAAGAACACCATAAATAGAGAGATAAATGAACTCAGGACAAAAATTGACAATATTAAAGAGGAAGTAAGTCTGATATGGAAAACCTCAGAAAAAAGAACAAAAGAGAAATGCAAAGTAAAATGGAAGGCCACTTCAGCAGACTAGAACAAGCAAAAGAAAGAATCTCAGAACTCGAAGATGAAATGGTATTTAAAGGAAAAACTGAAGAACTACTAGCTAGACGATTCAAGACCTGTGAAAGGAATATACAAGAATTCACCAACTCCATCAAAAGACCAAACCTAAGAATCATGTGCATTGAAGAAGGAGAAGAGGTGCAAGCAAAAGGAATTCATAATATATTCAACAAAATAATAACAGAAAATTTCCCAAATCTAGAGAAAACTATGCCCATTCAGGTACAGGAAGCCTCCAGGACACCAAACAGACTTGACCAAAATAGAACTACCCCACATCATACTATCATTAAAACAATAAGCACAGAGTATAGAAAAAGAATATTGAAGGCTGTAAGAGAGAAAAAACAAATAACATACAAAGGTAAACCCATCAAAATCACAGCACCGAATGAAAATAACTTCAATCCTAGGATACTCTACCCAGCAAAACTACCATTCAAAATGGATGGAGCAATAAAAGTCTTCCATGATAAGCAGAAACTAAAACAATATATGACTACCAAGCCACCACTACAAAAGATTCTTCAAGGAATTCTGCACACAGAAAGTAAAAGCCAACAAAACCATGAAAGGACAGGCAGTACCAATCCACAGGAGAAGAAAAGGCAAGAAAGAAGAGAGTAACATCGATTTAGCTGCACACAATCAAACCCCAAACAACTAAGACAACTAAATGACAGGAATCACCACATACCTATCAGCACTAACACTGAATGTTAATGAACTTAATTTCCCCATCAAAAGACACCATTTGGCAAACTGGATTAAAAAGGAAGATCCAATAATTTGTTGCTTACAGGAGACCCATCTCATCGATAGAAACAAGCATACACTTAGGGTGAAAGGCTAAAAGAAGATTTACCAAGCCAATGGTCCCCAAAAACAGGCAAGAGTAGCAATACTTATCTTGGACAAAGTAGATTTCAAACTTACATTGGTCAAACGAGATAAAGAAGGACATTCCATACTAATAAAAGAGGAAATACACCAAAAGGAAATAACAATTATCAACCTATATGCACCCAATCTCATCAAACATACTCTGAAACCAACACAGGGGTAGTAGGAGACTTTACTATCCCCCATCACCAATAGATAGGTCATCCAAACAAAAAAAAATCAATAAAGAAATCCTAGATCTAAATCATACCAGAGAGCAAATGGACCTAGCCAATGTCTACAGAATATTTCATTCAACTTCTGTACAATATACATTGTTCTCAGCAGCCCATGGAACCTTCTCCAAAATTGATCATATCCTAGGGAACAAAGCAAGCCTCAGGAAATATAAGAAAATAGAAATAATCCCATGCATTCTATCTGATCACAATGCATTAAAACTAGAACTCAACAACAAAAATAAAGACAAAAAACATGCAAACAGTTGGAAACTGAACAACACATGGCTCAATGATCAATGGGTCATCAATGAAATAAAAGGGGAAATTAAAAGGTTCCTGGAAGTTAATGAAAATGAAAACATGACCTACCGGAACCTATGGGACACAGCAAAGGCTGTCCTGAGAGGAAAGTTTATGGCCATGAGTGCATATATTAAAAAGACAGAAAGAGCTCCAATCAATGACCTAATGCTACATCTCAAACAACTAGAAAAACAAGAACAAGCAAATCCCAAAACAAACAGAAGAAGAGAAATAATAAAAATAAGAGCTGAAATCAATGAAATAGAAGCAAAAAAAACCATACAAAGAATTAATGAAACAAAAAATTGCTTCTTTGAAAAAATAAGATCGACAGACACCTGGCAAACCTAACTAAAATGAGGAGAGAAAAAAGCCAAATCAGTAAAATCAGAAAAGCAAAAGGGGAGATAGCAACAAACACCATGGAAATCCAGGAAATCATCAGAGACTACTTTGAGAACCTATATTCTAATAAATTTGAAAATCTTGAAGAAATGGACAGATTTCTAGATACTTATGATCATCCAAAATTGAACCAAGAGGACATTAATCACCTGAATAGATCTATAACACAAAATGAAATTGAAGCAGTAATCAAGAGGCTCCCAAAAAAGAAAAGTCCAGGACCTGATGGATTCTCTACTGAATTCTATCAGACATTTAAAGAAGAACTAATACCAACTCTCCTGAAACTGTTCCAGGAAATAGAAAGGGAAGGAAATTGCCTAACTCATTTTATGAAGCCAGTATTACACTTATCCCAAAACCAGGCAAAGACACCTCCAAAAAGGAGAACTATAGGCCAATCTCCTTAATGAATATCAATGCAAAAATCCTCAATAAAATAATGGCAAACCAAATTCAGTAACACATCAGAAAGATCATTCACAAGAACCAAGTCAGCTTCACTCCAGGAATGTAGGGGTGGTTCAACATATGCAAATCAATAAATGCAATACAGCACATTAATAAAGCAAAGCCAAAAACCACCTGATCATCTCAATAGATGCAGAAAAAGCCTTCGACAAGATCCAATGCCACTTCATGATAAAAGCTCTAAGAAAACTAGGAATTGAAGGAAATTACCTCAACATTAAAAGCTATGTATGACAGACCTACAGCCAGCATTATACTTAACAGTGAAAAACTGAAACCATTCCCTCTAAAATCAGGAATGAGACAAGGATGCCCACTATCTCCACTCCTATTCAACATAGTACTGGAATTCCTAGCCAGAGCAATTAGGCAAGAAGAAGGAATAAAAGGAATACAAATAGGTAAAGAAACTGTCAAAATATCCCTATTTGCAGATGATACAATCATATACCTTAAAGACCCAAAAAACTCTACTCAAAAGCTCCTAGACACCATCAATAGCTATAGCAAGGTATCAGGGTATAAAATCAACATAGAAAAATCATTAGCATTTTTATACACTAATAATGAGCAAACTGAGAAAGAATATATGAAAACAATTCCATTTACAATAGCCTCAAAAAAAATCAAATACCTAGGAGTAAACTTAACAAAGGATGTGAATGACCTCTACAAGGAGAACTATAAACCCCTGAAGAAAGAGACTGAGGAAGACTATAGAAGATAGAGAGATCTCCCATGCTCATGGATTGGTAGAATCAACATAATAAAACTGGCTATACTACCAAAAGCAATCTACATGTTTAAAGCAATTCCCATCAAAATCCCAATGACATTCATCAAAGAGATTGATAAATCTACTGTTAAATTTATGTGGAAACACAAGAAGCCACGAATAGCCAAGGCAATACTCAGCAAAAGGAACAATGCTAGAGGTATCACAATACCTGACTTCAAACTATATTACAAAGCAATATTAATAAAAACAGCATGGTACTGGCACAAAAACAGATATGAAGACCAGTGGAACAGAACAGAGGACCCAGATATGAATCCACACAACTATACCCAACTTATTTTTGACAAAGGTGCTAAAAATGTACAATGGAGAAAATAAAGCCTCTTCAACAAATGTTGCTGGGAAAAGCGATTATCTGCCTGCAAAAAACTGAAATTAGATCCATATTTATCACCCTATACTAGTATTAACTCAAAATGGATCAAAGACCTTAATATCAGACCCCAAACTCTAAAGTTGGTACAGCAAACAGTAGGGAATACGTTCAAAGTAATAGATATAGGCAAGGACTTCCTCAATAGAACCACAGCAGCTCAGCAACTAAGAGAAAGTATAAACAAATGGGACTTCATAAAACTAAAAAGCTTCTGCTCAACAAAAATGATCTCTAAACTGAAGAGACCACCCACAGAGTGGGAGAAAATATTTGCCAGCTACACATCAGACAAAGGACTAATAACCAGAATATACAGGGAACTCAAAAAACTAAACTCTCCCAAAATTAATGAACCAATAAAGAAATGGGCAAGTGAACTAAACAGAACTGTCTCAAAACAAGAAATTCAAATGGCAAAAAAACACATGAAAAAATGCTCACCATTTCTAGCCATAAAGGAAATGCAAATTAAAACCACACTAAGATTCCACCTCACCCCTGTTAGAATAGCCATCATTAGAAACACCACCAACAACAGGTGCTGGCAAGGATGTGGGGAAAAAGAAACTCTTGTACACTCCTGGTGGGAATGAAAACTAGTACAACCACTCTGGAAAAAAAATTTGGAGGCTTCTTAAAAATCTAAACATAGATCTGCCATATGATCCAGCAATACCACTCCTTGGGATATACCAAATGGAATGTGACACAGGTTACTCCAGAGGCACTTGCACACCCATGTTTATTGCAGCACTACTCATAATAGCCAAGTTATGGAAACAGCCAAGATGCCCCACTACTGACGAATGGATTAAGAAAATGTGGTATGTGTATACAATGGAATTCTACTCAGCCATGAAGAAGAATGAAATTTTATCATTCGCAAGTAAATGGATGGAACAGGAGAACGTCATTGTGAGCAAGGTTAGCCAGGCTCAAAAGACCAAAAATTGTACGTTCTCCCTCATATGCGGACTTTAGATCAAGGGCAAATACAGCAAGGGGATTGGACTTTGGTCACATGATAAGGCGAGGGCACACAAGGGAGGTATGAGGATAGGTAAGACACCCAAAGAAACATGATAGCATTTGATGTCCTCAATGCAAAGGAACTAATGCAGAAACTTTAAAACGACAGAGGCCAATAAGAGAAGGGGACCAAGAACTAGAGAAAAGGTCAGTTAGAGATGAATCAACTTAAAATGTAACACACATGTACATGAAAGCAATGCAAGGAATCTCCCTGTATAGCTATCCTTATCTCAACTAGCAAAAACCCTTGGTCCTTCTTATTATTGTTTATACTCTCTCTTCAACAAAATTAGAGATAGAGGCAAAACAGTTTCTGCCTGGAAGCGAGGGGGTGGGTGGGGGGAAAGGCAGGGGAGGGGTAAGGGGAGAGAAATGACCCAAACATTGTATGCACATATGAACATATGAATAAAAGGTATAAAATTTAAAAAAGAAAGGAAGGAGGAAAGGAAAGAAGGAAGGGAAGGAGGAAGGAAGGAAATAATGAGTGTTTAGTGAGAAGGCCCTGAGTTCAATCCCTATTACCAAAGTTTTGTTTTGTTTTGTTTAAAAAAAACAGTTGTTAGAAATAAGGGCAAAATAGTTTCTGCTGGGTATTGAGGGGGGGGGAGAGGGAGGGGGCGGAGTGGGTGGTAAGGGAGGGGGTGGGGGCAGGGGGGAGAAATGAACCAAGCCTTGTATGCACATATGAATAATAAAAGAAAAATGAAAAAATTAAAAAATAAAAAAAAACAGTTGTCCTTGACTCCACTGAAAGAGAGCACTATAAGCTTTACAATTATGGTGGATCTGTGGCTCATGCCTATAGCCCTAGCTACTCAGGAGACAGATTGGGAGATCACAGTTCAAGGCCAGTCCAGACAAAAATTTCACAAGACCCCCATCTCCACCAATAAAAACTAGGCATGGTGGCATGCACCTATCATCCCAGCTATGAAGGAAGAATAAATAGGATCGAAATCCAGGCCAGCCTGGGCATAAATGTGAGACCCTATTCAAAAAATAACTAAAACAAAACAAAAAAAAAAGGCTGGGGGTATGGCTCAAGTAGTAGAGTGCCTGCCTAACAAGATGAGGCCCTGAGTTCAAACCCCAGTGCCACCAAAAAAAAAAAAAGAAAGAAAAGAAAATTAGTATTGGTGAGCATGTGGAAAAATGAGAATCCTGTGCACTATTGATGGGAATGTAAAATAATGTAGCAGTTATGAAAAACAGGATGAAGCCAGAACTGGGGGGCATAAGCCTAGAATTTCAGCATTTGGGAGGCTGAGTGTGCTGGTATGTACCTAATCTTTTACCTATGTACAACAGAACTGAACAGACACACTGGGAGGAGGAAGCAGGTGGCTGAGGAATGGAGATTAGAGAAATATTTTTCACTGTACATTTTCTGAATATTTTAAGTTTTATTATCTACCAAAGATAAAATATTAAATAAACTAAATAAAAGCAAATCTAATTGTTATCTGTCTTCAAAAGCATCTTACAACCCTTAAAACTAAGTCTAAACATCTTAAGATGGAGTTACATGATCTGCTAATTCCAGCCTCCCCAGTTTCATCTCCAGCCACTCCTTCATATTCCACAGTCCAGCCAAGCTGAACTGATTCCAGTTCTTTCACTAAACCTTATGCTATCTTACTTATGAATGCTAGCAAATACTTTATTCTCTAATCCTACAACACTCTTCATCAGCTTCTATGATTATGCCCATTGTAAGAACTCAGTTTAAACAAATTTGTTGCCTCCATAAAGCTTTCCTACATATCCCACCCTCAAGTCTGGGATGGAGTCCATCCTATGTGCCACACAGTGTCCTAGAACCCTCTTATGATTGTGCTTTTTACATCAAATAGTAGTTTAGTTTAGGAAATGTGTTCTTACAGAAAATCATAAAGACTGTATCTATACCTTATCCTCTAATGAAATTCAAAGGCGAACAGTATAAAGCTGGCATTCAGTGAGTATTTGTAAGTAAAATGAATTGATTAATTAATTTATTTATTTTTTATTTAATTAAGGTGTAAAAGGATAAATGTGCAAATGAATACATGAACTAGATAGGAAGGGAAGGACATAAATAGGTTCAGTGAAGACAATGATAAGGCAAATTCTAGTCTTGACTCTTTCTTAGTAAGTTCCTCAAAGTCACCTACACAGCTATTAATAATTGTCATAAAACCCTTTTAATAGTTATTTCCAAAAGCTACACTATAGCCATATTCTAATTTCTATGAAATTGACAATACAATGGCAAAATATAGCTCATCCAAACTTGCTTACTGAAGCTAAAAAAGGGCTCTAAATTTGATTTAGCAAATATTCTGCCATATTACTTGTAGGACACAAGGAAAGGTGTAGGAGGGTGCATATGGTAGAAATAATATGTACTCATGTATGAAGATGGAAAAATGAAACCTGCTATTCTAAGAATGGGGAGGGGAATAAAGGAGAATGACGGAGGGGGTGAATTCAACTAAGATATATTATAAGTACTTTTGTAAATGTCACAATGTACCCCCAGTACAATAATAATAATAATATGTTTTTTTCTAAAAAGTCACTTGCTGAAAAAAAAAAAAAAAAAGAGTTTGATTCCAAGGGTAGTAGCATGGCTCAAGTTGAAGAGTACTGGCCTGAGTTCAACACCCAGTACTGCAAAAAAGAATATGATTCCATTCTGCAGCACACAAATGTTTCATAAATGATATTAATCAGTAATAGTCATAAGTATTTAGCAATGAATACATATAAGTTCAAGAAATTCCATTCTCTGATTTTAATACCTTAAAGTAAAATTATTGATCTTTTTTTACCTATCATACCCTGATTTTTTCATAGGAGTGCCATTTGAGATAGACAGTGGTGATGACGGCCAAACATTGGGAATGTACTTAATGCCACAGAATTGTCACCTAAAAATGATTTAAATGGAAAACTTATGATATATGCATTCCATCATAATTTTTAAAGAGAGGGGCTGGCAGAGTGGCCCACATGGTAGAGAGCCTGCCTAGCAAGCACGAAGCCCTAAGTTCAAACCCCAGTACAAAAAAAAAAAAAAAACCTGCAATTTTAAAAAAGAAAAATGCCACATGTGACTATAATCCCACCTGTTTGGGAAAATGAAGCAGAAGGATCTCTGAGCTCAGGAGTTTGAGGCCAGCATTGGCAACACAGAGGCACTATCTCCAAAAAGAAAGAGAGAACTCCAGGGTTCTACCATCAATTCAACATGTCCACAACTGAAATTATGATTCCCTCCCACATCAAATCCCAGCCCCAGCTTTTCCATTTCCATCAAAGGTACTCCACAGAGTTTACCTTAATATATATTTGTCATACCCCATTTCCTTAGCTCCTGAATCTCATTCTAAGTTCTAGAAATATACCTTCACATTACTCATGCTTTCTTCTATCACTACCTTAGTATAGTATCTCACTTACAGACAATGGGCTTTTATAAGTTTTTGTGAGTGTGTGTGTGTGGTGCTGGATGTCAAAACTGGGGCCTCAAGCATGTCAGGAAAGCACTCTACTACTAAGCTACATCCTCAGTCCCAGCTTTGTAATTTCTAAAAGCTCTTATGTGTAACCAACGCAACACAAGTTTACTTATGTCAAATATTTAAACTAACAGAAGCATATGAAGTGTAAATAAAAACTGGTTTAAAGGGTTAGGGATACAGCTCAATGGTAGAGGGCTTGACTGGCGTGTGCAAGTTCCTCAGTTTGATTTTCCAGCAACAAAAAAAAAGAGAGAGAGAGAAAGAGAGAGAGAGAGAAAAGAAATTGGTTTAACCTGTTCATTATTAAAGTTAACAGTAAATTACTATTAAATTGTAACTGATCAAAATGATGCTTTATTTGAATAAACATCCTTATTTATGTGGTCCATTTATTTTATACTACTTCACATTAATCTTCCAATGCCACTAAAGAACATTTTACACCTACCTTTGTATGATATTCCATAGCATCCAATTCTCCTTGATTGAAAACAACACATCTTTTACGCTTCTAAAGAGTAAATTAGAGAAAAGGTTATGCTGCCATCTATCAAAACATTCACATTTTAAAATATTTTAATATGTTTTCTTTATCATATTTTCTATATTTTATATCTGTTGTTAAGGGGTAATAATCTCTACTGAGGTCAAAATCAATGCAAAGAGTACTAAGGAGGTAACCTTTCCCAAAGCAAAAAACAAAACATCAAAAACAAAATAAGTGACAGAAAGTCATCTCAAGCCTTATCTTCTATAACATATATATTATGTAAGAATATGCTTATATGTATAATTTTATACATACATTTGTCCACATATAAGTGAATATACACACAGAAAATAAGAACTAATTCCACATGAAAAAGTATACCAGCAACCATGGAACAGAATAGAACTGTGACCCTAACAGTGTCACTTATCAAACATACAAAACAGTTATTCTCAACTTCTCTCATTTCTGAAAAGAGGTACTATCCATGACTAGCAGAGGAAAATTCCTTTTAAAGGCTCTTTATGATTATTTTGAGGGTTAGTAGAAATCAATACCATTAACAATATTCTATATTTAACAAGTCCATACAAAAGAACATGTGCGATCACACAACACAGAAACCATACATTTACTGCTAAAACCCTATTGCTTACATTGTATCAAACTCCTAGCAGGCTAAAATGTTTGTTGGCTGAATGAATGAATTTAATAGTTGGCTAGCTATGTAACTTGCTTTAACATCAGAAATATAGTAAGCTTTGTCGAGATAACATTAATAGCTAAGCATGGTGGCCCAGACCTGTAACCCCAGCACTTGAGAGGCTGAGGCAGGATGATCATTAGTTCTAGACCAGCCTGAACTATACAGAGAGACCCTACCTTAAACCAATAAAAACAAACAAAAAAAGATAACATTCATTATATATGCTTATCCTCATCTATAGTTTTCAATACTGAAAAACTTACCCAACATAGAAGACTAAAAATTTAAAGTTAATATCCACAACCTAAACTGCAAAATCCTTTATAAGTGCTCATCTTAATTAGAAACAGTAATGAGAACTGGCAGAGTGGCTCAAGTGGTAGAGAACCTGCCTAGCAAGCACAAAGAACAAGTTCAAACCCTAGTACCATCAAATTTTTTAAAAATGTAATGATATATTACCTACATTGCATTTTACTGAGCTCTTACACAATAACATGTATTTTCTTTTCTGTGTCTCACATATGATCAATAAACATGTGCTAAAAAGAAAAAATATATATAGGCCAGGTACAAGGTAGCTCACACCTGCAATCCCAGATGTGCAGGAGGTGGAGATCAGGAAGATTGCAATTTAAGGCCAACTGGGCAAAAAATTAGGGAGACCCCTGATCTCAACCAATAAGCTGGGCATAGTGGTGACACACACCTGTGATCCCTGCTATGCGGGAGGCACAGGTAAGAAGATTGAGGTCTCAGGCTAGTCTGGGCAAAAAGCAAGACCCTTCTTTAAAAATAACCTAACAGCAAAAAGGGCTGGAGTTGTGACTCAAGTAGCAGAGCACTTGCCTAGCATGTGCAAGCCTCCGAGTTCAAACCTCAGTACCACCAAAATAAATAAAGGGAAAATTATGTATAAGAAAAAAAATCACAAGAATATTAAAAATTCTTTTTCAGGTACCTACAACAATATAATAGTAAAAGCAATATTTCTATTACTTTCCTAATTCTAATTCTCAAAACACTTTCTCATTTCTTTCTTTTCTACTCAATTATAATTGTGTTTCTCTTGCCTCAGCACTATGTATAAAAGCACATAGAGCTCAAAGATATGTTGAGTCAAATTTGACAAATTTGTTGTCATTACTCATTTGTTGGTTGAGTAATGAATGTTATTCCTATCACTAATAAAATGCTAATATAATTTATCTGAAATAGACTTTGCATAATCACCTTTAAGCTCCTGACATACACAAAAAGTACTAAAGCATAAGTAATTTGATCCTGTATGGGATTCTCAAACTTTTAAAGCCTGGAAGTGTGCTTCAAGAGGTAAAGCACTTGCCTAGGAAATGCAAGACCCTAAGTTGTAAACACCACTACTGAGACTGGGGTGTAGCTCAGTAGGTAGAGCAATGTGAAGCCCTGAGTTCAAATCCCAGTCCCACCAAAAAAAAAAAAAAACAATAGAAAGAAAATCCCAGTACTGCCAAAAATACCTTTTAAAAGAATTTAAATACATCGGTTTTAAATACACAAGTGTGTATATGTAGTTTATGTTTTATAAACACATTTTCCACAGTAGCTTTCTACTTTTATCACTAGAAACTTTTCAAAAATACCACCCTTTTTTTTAAACTTTTATTGCATGTGTTTATCCACAAAGGATGGGTCTTTAAAAACCTCCCAAAATCTATTTATTACTTTGGAATTTTGCAGGGAAATAGCATTTTCTTCAGTAAAAACATTCAAGTAAAACAAATAGCTAAGCCTGCCTCCAGTGGCTTATGCCTGTAATTCTAGCTACTCAGGAGGCAGAGATCAGGAAGATCGAAATTCAAAGCCAGCCGGACAAAATAGTTCAGGTGGCCCTATTTCGAAAAAACCCATCACAAATAAGTGCTGGTGGAATGGTTCGAGCAGTAGGCTCTGATTTCAAATCTCAGTACCACAAAAAATTAATTAATTAAAATAAATGGCTAAGCAGGGTACTGATGACTCGTGCCTGAAATCCTAGCTACTCAGGAGGCAGAGATCAGGAGGATCCCAGTTCGAAGTCAGCAAATGGTTTGTGAGACCCTATCTCGAGAACACCCAACACAGAAAAGGGCTGGTGGTATGGCTCAAGTAGTAGAGCATGTGCTTAGCAAGTATGAGGCCCTGAGTTCAAAGTTCAGTACTGCCACACACAAAAAACTGGCTAAGCAGAAAGGGATTTTATTGCTACTTGGCTTTGTTTCATTTACAGAATATTCACTTCCAAGCCAACTTTGATTACTTTTGAAAATGCAATTTGGTATTCTAGAATGCTAGAATGTTAGGAGAGTTAAAAATTACTCTGGACATCCTAAAGCCTTCTTAGGGTTGACTTTTTTTTTTTTTTTTTTTTTTAGCAGTACTAGGGGTTTGAATTCAGGGCCATGTGTTTGGTAAGCAGGCACTCTACCACTTGACCCACATGCCCTTTTGCTTTGGTTTTTGAGATGGGGTTACCCAGGCTGGCCCAAACCAAACAATCCTCCTGTTTATGCTTCCCCCACAGTTGGGATGACAGGACCACACCATCACACCCATCTTTTATTGATTGAAATGGGGTTTTCCAAGCTTTTTGTGGGGGCTGGCCTCCAACCACCAGCCTCCTGATCTCCACCTCCCAGGAAGAGAGGATTACAGAAGTTAGACACCACACCCAGCTTGACTTGTCTTTATATTTAATAAATGACAATAGCCAAGCACCTGTAGGTTACACCTGTAACACATAGTTACTTGGGAGGCCAAGATCAGGAAGAATGCAGTCCAAGGTCAGCCCAGGCAAATAGTTCACTAGACCTTATCTCCAAAATAACCAAAGCAAAATGGATTGGAAGTGTGGCTCAAGCAATAGAGCACTTGCTATGCAAGTGTAAAGCCCTGAATTCAAACCCCAGCCCCACCAAAAATAAATAAATCACAAGGTATCTGGTATACTGGAATGAAAAACATGTCTTCTGTAGAAAAACTAAAACTTTCTACCTTCCCAATAATAGAAATGGAGTTTTCTTTTTTAACACCATTCACTAGATCTTCTTTTTCATTAGTTTGTTGGGCGCCTTTGTGAACACCTGCAGTTATATAAGGTTTTGTGACATTAAATAGTTCAGATCGAAAAACATATTTTTGTGTGAACATTTCACAATTTCTTCCATCCTCATTCTCTGGCTTAATGGTAGAATCAGAAGCGATACATGTAGCAGAAACACTAGAAAAAGACATAAAATCCATTTGAAGAGAATCCAAGTGGACAGAAATGGGCTCATTTTTACTGCAACAAGGCTCATCATGTTGGTGAAATTGATAGTTTATCTTGTTAATGAAAGAAAGATGATCCAATAACCACCCAGGTGACAACTGGTGTACCACAGACATTCTCTTCCTTTAAAAAGTCTAGCAATTAGTAATTAAAAGTAAAATCCAATTTTGAAGATCAAGCTCTTAAATGTCACTTATTTCAATAAATATGTACTTCACACACACAGGTAGATTTGATATTCAAGTGTATAAATTGGACATATACACAGAAGAGAATTTAGCATTCATATGTTAATATATATAGCCACTCTAAGGAAAAAGGCAATGTCTTAATGTAAACTTCTTTAATTTCAGAGTTGATCATTCAAAGTTTTCAGTCAATGTGGCCAAAAAAGGTTTTTAACTGATGTTATACAGAATCCCAATTTGATCCTCCTCCTATCTTCCTGTGCCCTTCAAGACTTCTTGCTTTGGTCCCAGGATCTAGCCACTAGGTGCACATCCTCCAGGTATGGAAATCAATGAATCTTTCGAAGGTGAAAGTGTCCTGTCAAATCAAGGAATAGTGCATTATATATTTGAATTCCTTTTTAAGAAGATAATTCAGTGGGTCAGCCCGTGATTTTTACTTGCCACAGTAAATCAGTCCATTCTCACTATCAGTAACCTACTTCATCACTATTGTTAATGGAGTAACAGGGTTAAACAATTGGTCTAGTCAGAACAAACTCAACCTTCACGCACATCTCCAACGCTACCCTAGCAAAACTCCAAAGTTAAGGGTCCAGAGTAATTGATGTGAGCCGCACTCCTCAAGTAACCAGATTTTTCAAAAGTTCCTTATCTTTGTTGAAAAGATGGTTTACAGTTCTGTATATAGCTTTCTAAATCTAATAAGGCTGTGGAGATTTTAAGGGCGCACAGAATAAGAATGAGTAATTTAACAATGTTTGTATTCCAATAGGAATTGGAATAATAATTCCATGTATTAGTAGCATGACCATGGACAAGTTACTTGGTCTCACTGAGACTCGATGTCATCATTTTTATGACATCCCAGTTTACAGATTAAAGGAGATAATCTACAGGCAACGTTGTACACAATGCCTGACTCATGGCATTTGCTCACATAAATTGTAATGGCTATTAGTGATGGTGATTCTGGTGATCTTTGGTCCCCTTTGTTGGTCATCACGAAAGGTGAGAGGGCCCAATAGCGGCTAATGAGATCTAGAAATATAGCCGGGAAAACTGAAACTCAGACAAGAAAGGATACTTGCTCCCAAACTGCAATTTTAGTTAATGGCACAATTGCTACAAGGTTCAGGCATTCAAACTTTTCCCTCAGAATTCCTAACCCTTTCCAAAACTCGGGCAATTCTAGGTTCACATTCAGGAAAACGGGAATGTCCTACTGTAGCAAAGGAGTCTACCGTACTTACTCCTTTTTTGCTTCATACCTGCTCCCAACTCCTCGGATTCCCCCTGGCTCCTCCCAGGCAACCCGCCACAAGAGGACCATGAGGCCCTGGCTAGCAGTCCAATCTCCGGCCTCAATCCTGGCTGCGGCCCCGGCGGCGCGAGCCTCGGACCTGACGGCACCCACACTCAGCAGCCACTACCTCCTACCTCGCCGCTTCGTCAGGAAAATGCACACCGCCTTCTCAGACTCTCATCATAGAAACAGAACCAATCTAAATAGTAGTCATGAAAGACAATCCTTCCGGAGGGGAAAAATTTTCTCTTTTTCTAAATGACATGGGAGTCGCCATATTGCTGTACGGACAAACGTTTCGGGGCGACTTGGAGTGCTCAGACCATTCCTTGGTGACGTAGCGCTCTTTGGTCTTCAACAACTTTAAGGGCCAGGCCAGACTTCGCAGAAGACACTTACACTACTAGCAAAGAGATACCAGAGTGCCCGCAAGACCGCGAGACGCGACCGGCAGGCAGACTTCCGGGGACAGGTAGCAGGGGGCGTAAAAGTTGCGCGTGCATGCTCACGTCCTGCGTGATGACGTCAGCGTCAGCGGAGATTTTTTTAAAAATTCAAACCGCCGGGACTGGCAGAGGCAGAAGCTGTTGTTTTGGCGGCTTCTCTCGTATCTAACGAGCAGTTGCGCAGCTTAGAGAAATTCGGTCGCTGGATCTTGTCGGAAACTGAAAGAAAGGTAACTAATGACATTAACTTTGTTAATGCAAAAGTGGTCTGGAGGAAGAAAGTGATGGCGAGGGGCACCGTGTTAGTGTTTGTTGTCGTGAGGGGTGTAGGGCCCAGTGTGAGTGGCGCTACTTTCGCCGGGTCCAATAAATGGCTATTAGCAACACTTTCTTCGGGAAGGAGAGGAGGGTCGAGGCGCACTGGGGAAAGAACAGAGGGAGTTAAGAGAGAAGGGAGTGGGAGCGACGGACGGACAGGCGCTGTCATTGGCGGTGTTGCGTTCGTGGCATCTTAGTGGCTGGGTAAAGAGTATGTTTGCAAGTCTGTTTTCTGTTTGTTTTGTTTTTGTTTTTGTTTTTTGTGGTATAGAGGTTTGAACTCAAGGATTGGCGCTTGCTGGGCAAGTGCTCTACTGCTTGAGCCACACCTCCAGCCCTGTCTGGCAACCTAATCTTGTCAATGGAGATTGGGACTAGACCAAAGGGGAGAGTGAAAGAGTTGAAATAGATGAACAAACGTACGCTGAAAAAGAAATAAGCGGCCAAAACCGAGAAAGAGGCCTGAGAGGGGCTCCGCTGGTAGAACACTTGCTGAAAACCCAGTGTTCCGTTTTTTAAAAAAGTGAAATCAGAGTATAAGACTAAGGAGTGTCCAGAGAGGTGAAGGGGTAATCAAGACATCCACTTTCCTGGAAGCTCGGGCAAGACCTGAGAAGGCTCTGTGGACAGTGTCTGATGTCGCAGAGGTGGACAGAGGATGAAACATTTGTCAATATTGATATCCTGGAGGACAGCTTTTCAAGCAGATGTGAAAGGAATGAGGTGTTAGTATGTTTTGAAAATGAAGCAGCCTACAGACCATTTTGTGGACTGGATAGTTTATGCTTGTTAAAGGGGAGATTGGAACTAGAAGAACAATATAATACAAACTGAGAAACAATGGGTTAAGCATAAAACAGGAGAGATTGACACTAGGAAAAGAAAACAGAATAGCTCCCTTTTATTGAAACCAAAATAAACAAATAAATGGAAACATTTTGAGGGGAATAAAGGGAACTTGTGGTAGCTCTTCTCAGGCAGCCATTGAAAGAGACACAAGCAACAACAGTGATATGGTCAGGGCTAATATTCAGAGATTTTGCTACCACGAATACCCTTGTAAAAACAGGAATCATCCATTATTCATCTCTGTATCTCCTGCATTGCCTGACACACTCCTTTGTACACAGTGTGCAGTTAGTACATGTTTATATGTGTTGAATACTTCAAGTTACATATATGTTCTTTGTAAATGAGGACTTAAATGTACATGAACAAGTAAAGATAGTTCAGGGAAAAGATTATCTTGAAAAAAATGAAACCTTTCTATCTGAGGATAAAGATAATTGTTGTTGCTTAATGTACCATGTACATCTGGAACATTTTTCTAATACAAAATTCATGAACGCAGGTCACAAGCATGAAGCGTAGTTCAGTTTCCACTGGTGGTGCTGGCCGCCTCTCTATGCAGGAGTTAAGAGCCCAAGACATGAATAAACAAGGCCTTTTTACCCCTCAAACGTAAGTGCCTCCACCTTTGGTTCTTATCCCATACCTTATTATCTTGGGCAAAGAATTCATTAAAAATGGTTAATTCAAAGAAATCTTGTCTTATTTGCAGCGGTGTTTAATTTGGGGTCAATGAAATCTAAAAGTGGTTGTGATGCTAAGTTGTGTACATCATCTTATTTGTTTCTTAAAGTCCCAAAGCCAAGTGCTTTCTTTACAAAGCACCCACTGAAAAGGCTGATGGTTGCCCCTCAACACTTTATTTTTCTCCTTTATTTTAGAGCTACAAATTTAAACAGGTTCTGTGCTGTAACTTTCAACTTAATTAAAATATTTCCAACTACCAAAGTTCTTAATCAAATCAAATCAAAGCTATGTTACTTGCTATGATCATAAGTTACAATATAGTATCAGACTACAGAACACTTTCCCAAACTGTTTCCACAAGATTAGCTGGAAAAAAGTGCCCAAATAATCTTGCTGTCATAAACTGTTGTTTTTCTGTATTAAGAATGTTGTTCCAGATGACGGGCTATTTATAAACCACTATGAAGCTGTATCAATCCTTCTCTAGGTACACTCCTTGCCTATGTACAGTTACTTGCTGAACTACTTAGATTTACATAGTATGAGCCTCTGCTACTTTTAGAAATTTGAAATGTGTATATGTTTTTTCTTCTGAATACTTTAAACAGAATTTTTGGTACTATTATATATTATTTACATCAAAAGATTTTATGTTTTTAATTGTATTAGAAAGAAAAACATTGCCTGTCAATTTTTTGTCTGTAATTTGTAAAGTAACAGCCTTATTCTGATAGAGTAGGTTTTAACCTGGGTTTGGTGGCTCACACCTATATATAATCCTAGTATTCTTGAGGCTAAGGCAAGAGAATTGTGGCCAGCCTCGTCTCTGAAAAGAAAATTTTTTTAATTGGAAAAAAAGAATAGGCTTTTGAAGAAAATTTTCAACTGTAGTGATCAGCCTATAATTGAAGATACCTTTATTTTTTTCTTTTTCCTTAATGTTGGTATCCATAAATGTACATATTTTAAGATAAAACCATAATGTAGGGTAAGTACTTTGTTCTGATTCTTCACATTTGAGAATTATAATTTATACTATCTTTTAGCCCATCCCAGTTATAACAGTTTGTAACAGTTGCTAAAATTTTCATGATTTTGAATAAGAGGTATTGGTTCCCACACATTTCCAAAGTTTCTTAAATTGATTTTCTTTTAAAGAGTTGTTTTTCTATTTTTCCTAAAGCAAAGAGAAACCAGCCTTTGGAAAGTTGAGTATAAGCAAACCCACATCTGAAAGAAAAGTCTCTGTATTTGGCAAAAGGTAATGGTATTTTTTTACTAGATCTAATGAAAAGATTGTATGTGTGTGTGACTGGTGATTGAACCCAGAGCTTTATGCATGCTAGCCAGGTGCACTACCACTTGAGCCACACCCCCAGCTGAAAAGATTCTTATAGCCATTCGTTGACGCTCTCACATAACAACAACAGAAAAAAAAATTAGGTGTCATAGCCCCTTTTGAGAAAAAAATTATATTCTAGTTTTTTTCCCATGTTTTAAATAGTTAAAATTTAGAACCAGGCCTGGTGATACATACCTGTAATCTCAACACTCTAGAGGCAGAGGCTGGAGAATAGTGAGGCTAAGTCCAGCCTGAGCTACATAGCAAGACCCTATCTCACAAAAAAAAAAAAAAAAAAAAACCCTGAAAAAAGGTTGAAATTTTAGGTAATATCTGCTTTATATGGTACTAAATACATAAGCAGATTCAGATCACTATTTCATTATTTTATTGAAATAAAAAAAAAATTCTATACCTAGCTCATGGAGTGGCTCAAGTGGTAAAGTACCTGCCTAGCAAACATGAGGCCCTGAGGGTCAAACCCCAGGACTGCAAAAAAAAAAAAAAAAAAAACTATACCTAGTTCTTAGGTATTATAGAATCATAGATTGTAAAATAAGGAAGAATGATCCTCTAGTATAACATTTTAGTCTCAACTTTTTTATACTCATAAAGATTAATGAGGATTCTAAAAACTTTTGTGAGCTGTATTTATAGAGATTAAGCAATCAGGAATTAAAACTCAAGCCAGGTGCTAGTGGCTTATGCCTGTGATCCTACCTACTCAGGAGGCAGAAACCAGGAGGATCACGGTTCAAAGCCAGCCCAGCAAGACCCTATTTCGAAAATACCTAAAAGGTCTGGTGGAGTGGCTCAAGGTGGAAGCCCTGAGTTCAAGCCCCAGTACTGCCAAAAAAAAATTAAAACTCAAAAGATTTTAAAATACATATTAATTGCATTAAAAATACTAGTAGTCCATTACATGGTAACATAAATTATATGTTTTTAATTTTAAGAAAACATTTTCAATGTAAAACAATTTCAGAAGAGTAGCACTATTTCAGTTTTGCAAATCTCTTTAATGTCTGACTTAATAGAAGACAACTAGATTCTCATCTCTTGCTGCATTCATTCTGTTACAATGTTATATATATCATGTGGCAATAGAAAACTTCATTGTACACTTATGAAAGAATGAGAATGAAAACAATAAACAGCATCTTAGTTTTATTAAGAAAATAGATTTGACTTCTTAGCAATCCCTAGATAACACTTTGACAATCACTATCTAGACTAGATCAACAGCTGTCTGCACTGGGGTGGGGAAAGTTTCACATAGATTAACAGGAGAAAATCTGTTCCTAGTTGTATGGCCTTAGCTGTACAACTTGGATTGCTTTACCTCTTTGTGCTTCTATTTCCTTATATATAAAAATGGAAACAATACCAGTATCTCCATAGAGTAGTTCTGAGGTTTGATTTAAGCAGATGATAATATTTACAAAATCTAAAATTTCTTAAGTATTCCCATAGGCCAGACATTGTTTCCAATGCTTTGTTATGATATGTTAACTCAATCAATCCTCAGGCAATCTTGCAACAAGAAATATGGCAAATGAGGGAGTACAGAGGAGGGGACCAATTGTAGAGAGGTAAATAGGAATGAAAGTCTTAGGTTATTGAATAAACTTGTAAAATAGTTGAAGCACCAGATTAGTGGACACAAAATAGTCATTCTTAGAGGATGTGCACTTAGAGGATGGTGTTTGTGTGTGTGTGTCAATCATGCAAAACACCAGAAGGTTTTTTAGTTTTGTTATGGCAGTTCTGGAAATCAAACTCAGGGCCTTGCACATGCTAAGCAAGTACTCTGCCACTGAGCTACATCCCCATCTCCAGAAGTATATTTTTTAATTCTTACCTCATTTTGTTTCTAAATTATCTGTTAACTGCTATAGTATCATACTTTAGTCTTTCTCTGCTTTAAGTAATAGAATTGTGTTTAGTTAAATAAGAACTAAAAAATTAAACTTCAATGTTTGCTGCTGGTTAAAATAAAATTTTAAAATGCCTTGAAATAATTTAGACTGGACCACAGAAGGACATAGTTTTGACTACCTTTTTCTAATATATGCTTCCAGAACCAGTGGACATGGATCCCGGAATAGTCAAATTGGTATATTTTCCAGTTCTGAAAAAATTAAGGATCCAAGACCACTTAATGACAAAACGTTTATTCAGCAGTGTATTCGACAACTCTGTGAGGTAGTTCATAATTTAATTAATCTAAATTGTGAATGTTTTTCCAATAATGTTTTTTCTGTTCAAAAATGTTTGATGTTTCATAAAAATTATCACAGTTTCTTACAGAAAATGGTTATGCATATAGTGTATCCATGAAATCTCTACAAGCTCCATCTATTAAAGACTTCCTTAAGATCTTCACTTTTCTTTATGGCTTCTTATGCCCTTCATATGAACCTCCTGACACAAAATTTGAGGAAGAGGTTCCAAGAATTTTTAAAGATCTTGGGTATGTATATTTCATTAGTCTGTAGAAATTATTGGAACACAGAGAAGCACCAAATTGAAAAAATTTGTAAAGAATTTGAGTTAGTAAAATACCATGTTTCAAGATGATCACTGTAAGCAATATATGTAGAATAAATTGAAGAGGAAAAAAAAGAACTGTAGGTTTATTAGTCTAGGTTTTTGCTGTAGCGAAATGCCTGAACCAGGTAATTTATAAAGAATTGGGGTTTGTTTAGTTTAGGGTTCTAGTGAGGGCCTTCTTGCTGGTTTATAACATGGCAAAGACATCGGTTGGCAAGAGACAGGAAGTGTGCCAGAGAGAGCTCACTTTTAAAAGAAAATCACTTTTTCAGTAACCCATTAAGCCTGAAATGGATTAATCCATTATAAGGATTCTGCTGGTCACCTCCCAGTGGTGCCATCTGACTTTCATTAACACATGGCTTTGAGGACTAGGTTTCCAGTACATGAGTTCTGGGGGGACAAATATTCAAACCATACCAGTAGGTTCTAATTCAACTACAGCTGATTAAGCATAAGGCACTGAACTGCCAAAGTGATGGGAATAGAAAGTACAGGATAAGAATATATAGGGAACTTAAAAAACTAAATTCTCTCAAAATTAATGAACCAATAAAGAAATGGGCAAGTGAACTAAACAGAACTGTCTCAAAAGAAGAAATTCAAATGGCCAAAAAACACATGAAAAAATGCTTGCCATCTCTAGCAATAAAGGAAATGCAAATTAAAACCACACTAAGATTCCACCTCACCCCTGCTAGAATAGCCATCATTAGCAACACCACTAACAACAGGTGTTGGCGAGGATGCGGGGAAAAAGGAACCCTTTTACACTGCTGTTGGTAATGTAAACTAGTACAACCACTCTGGAAAAAAATTTGGAGGCTACTTAAAAAGCTAAACATTGATCTGCCATATGATCCAGCAATCCCACTCCTGGGGATATACCAAAGGAATGTGACACAGGTTACTCCAGAGCCACCTGTACACCCATGTTTACTGCAGCACTATTCACAATAGCCAAGTTATGGAAACAGCCAAGATGCCCCACTATGAATGGATTAAGAAAATGTGGTATTTATACACAATGGAATTCTACTCAACCATGAAGAAGAATGAAATCTTATCATTCACAAGTAAATGGATGGAACTGGAGAACATAATTATGAGTGAGGTTAGCCTGGCCCAAAAGACCAAAAATCATATGTTCTCCCTCATATGTGGACATTAGATCAAGGGCAAACACAACAAGGGGAATGGACTTTGATCACATGATAAAGCGAGAGCACACAAGGGAGGTATGAGGATAGGTAAGACACCTAAAAAACTAGATAGCATTTGTTGCCCTCAACGCAGAGAAACTAAAGCAGATACTTTAAAGCGACTAAGGCCAATAGAAGGGGACCGGGAACTAGAGAAAAGATTAGTTTGAGAAGAATTAACTTAGGAGGTAACACACATGCACAGGAAATCAATGGGAGTCAACTCGCTGTGTAGCTATCCTTATCTCAACTAGCAAAAACCCTTGTTCCTTCCTATTATTGCTTATACTCTCTCTTCAACAAAATTAGAAATAAGGGCAAAATAGTTTCTTCCGGGTAGTGAGGGGTAAGGGGAGGTAAGGAGCAGGGAGAGGGGAGAGAAATGACCCAAACATTGTATGCACATATGAATAAAATAAAAATTTAAAAATAAAAAAAGAAAGTACAGGCTGGTTACCACAGATTTTGTAGGCACCAAAACAACAGGATTGAGGTCTAGTAAAAACAGAGATCAAGTTAAAAGAAACTAAAAAAAGCATAGGCATGGTTGTCATACTCCTGTATTTTCAACACTCAGAAGTCTGAGGCAAAAGGATTGAGAGTTTCAGGCCAGCTTAGGCTACATAGCAAGTTCTAGGCTAGCCTAGGCTACATAGTAAGACTATTTCAAAAAGAAAAAATAAGAATAAGTGCAGAGTGGGAAGAAGATTCAAGGATGAGTAATTCATATATGTGGTTTATTGAGGATATAAGTTTAGGGAAACATCATTATGGAAGAAGTCCAGCATTCTGGTTATAAATCATATTCTTCAAGTTAAGCAATCTGTAGAGAAGAAATCAAAAACTACATAAAATCATTGGAGAATAAGAAGATTAGACAAACTTTCCACAGATATCTTCAAACAAATCAAGACTGGGCTGGCGGAATGATTCAAGTGGTAGAGCACCTGCCTAGCAAGCATGAGACCCTGAGTTCAAACCCCCATAGTGCCAAAACAAATCAAGACTGTGAGGGTGCATATGAGACTTTTAAAATGTAACTTCTCATTTAACTTAGTCAATATTTTTACTATTTTAACAAAAGTTACCTTGTTTTTTCAAATTTCGTATAGGTATCCTTTTGCACTATCCAAAAGCTCCATGTATACAGTGGGAGCCCCTCATACCTGGCCTCACATTGTGGCAGCCTTGGTTTGGCTAATAGACTGCATCAAGGTATGTGACTTAATATTTTAAATGCACACCTAAGAATGTTTGTTAGTCAAAACAATATTCCTATTTCTCTTCCATTCTTACTAATCTCAAAATCTGGTTAAGTTTTCATTTTTTAAAGCACATTTGATTTTAAGTTTTTCAAATTCTTAACCTATGACAAGAGAGGTAAGCAGAAGTTCCATATTTACAAAGCAGTTTTTTTTTTGTGGTTTTACATTTTAAATAATGGATCAATAGGAAATTGATTCTTTTTTTTTTCCCTCATGAAATTCACTTTCCCCTTTTTAAATTAAAATCATATTTATTTGCAAAACGTTTTGGAAATAGAGTGATGTAACCATAAATTCTCAGCTTAGAGACAACTTAAAAAGCATATCTTGCTGGACACTGGTGGCTCACACCTGTAATCCTAGCTACTCAGCAGGGATCAGCAGGCTCATGGTTGAAAGGCAGCCTGGGCAAATAGTTCGTGAGACCCTATCTCAAAAAAAACCCATCACAAAAAAGGGCTGGTGAGCGCTCAAAGTGTATGCCCTGAGTTCAAACCCAGTACCTCAAAAAAATAAATAAATAGAAATTAAAAGTACATGTTTTGGATATGGTTTTTTAATTTATTTTTGTGGTCCTAAGTCTTTAACCCAATGCCTCACACATGCTAGACAAATGCTCTACCACTGACCTGTAACTTCAACCCTGTATATACTTTTTAAAGTACTCTGTTACTCTGCAAAATATGTACGGTCATGTGCCACATAATGTTTTAGTCAGAGATGGATGGTATATATGACAATGGTCCCATAAAATCATTACAGACCTGAAAACCTCTTATTGCCACTGCTCACATGTCTGTGGTGATGCTGGTATAAACTAACCTACCATACTACCAATCATGTAAAAGTATAACACACACAATTAACTACAGTACATAAAGGTGCAGTACTTCATAATGATAATAACTGTGGTAATAGTGTATATATTTACTGTACTATACTTTTCATCATTATTTTAGAGTGCACTCCTACTTATGTAAAAAAATGTTCAGTGTTAGGGGTGTAGCTCTAGTGGTAGAGTTCTTACTTAGCAAGTGTGAGGCCCTGCGTTCAATCCCCAGTACTATAAGTAAATAAATATAAAAAGTGTTCACTATAAAATAGTATACCTTGTTGTGCTGGTAGCAGCCTTGTGCATCTTGTATTTACCACATCTCTTGACTCGATTAAGAGGCCATGTGAAGTGATTGACCTATGTCATCTAGGTTTATGTTCGTACCCTAAGGTGTTCACCTAGTGCATTTGTCAGAACATGTCCTCCATCAAGCAATGTGGGACTGCTTATTCATTAGGCTGTTGAAACATATGGAAAAATTTCCCTCCAGAGAAACTTGGACAAATTAAAACATTCTCAGCAATGTGTAAGCATACTCATTTTTCTACTCCATAGGCTTTTTGAGTGTGTGTGGTATAGAAGATTGAACCCAGGGCCTCAGACTTGCCAGACAAGCACTCTACCCACTTGAGCTATGCCCCAAGCCTATTTTCATTTTGTTTTTGAGATAAAGTCTTGCTCACTTTGCCTGGGCTGGCCCCAAACTCACAATCCTTAAGCTCAAGCAGTAGAGGGCCTGTCTAGCAAACACAAATCCCTAAGTTCAAACACCAGTGCCACCCAAGAAAAAATTAAAAAAAAAAAAAAAAAATCCGGTCCTCCTCTTGGGAGGTAGAAATTCTACCTCCCAAGTAGCTGGCATTAAAGCTGTGTACTTTAATGCCTGGCCACCAAAGGCATTACTGTTTTAAAATCTTTACCAACTTGAGAAAAGAAAAGTACCTTGTTTTAATATATGTATTGTTGAAACAATTTATACTTTTATGTGGTTTGTTATTTGTATTTTCTTAACTTTGCTGGTACATGCTTTTTTTGTCCCATTTTATATTTGCTTTTGCTATCAATTCGAACCTTATTTATTTATTTATTTATTTATTTATTTGGCAGGGGCTAGGGTCGTTTGCCATGCTAGGGCTTGAACTCAAGGCATCAAGCTTTGTAGGTAGGCTGTTTACCACTTGAACCACTCCATCAGCAGAAACTTGCTATATTGCTCAGGCTGGTCTCAAACTCCTGGACTTGAGCGATCCTCCCACAAGTGAGAGACTACCAGTGCTTACCACAATGCCCAGCTTTGTCTTCAAGTTCTATTTTTCTAAGTTTATGCCCTCCCCCGCAACCCAGGTCAAGGTTTAAACCTACAGCCTCACAAATAGTAGGTAAGCATTCTAGCACTAAGGTGTATTCTTCCCAGCCCTGTTAATGTTTTTTAATAGTTGACAACATGACAGACAAAAAGAAGATAGCTAAATTTTTTCATATTTTCATTTTTTGTTTTTAAAGTTGACATTTTTCACATTATAGTAACTGCCTATTCATATCTTTGGCCTTTTTTCTTACTGATTTACAAGAATGCCATTTTGTTTTGAGGAGGTTCAGAGGGTTTTTTGGTTGGTAGTGGTGAAGGGCTTTTAGCTTTATTTTGTTTCATTTTTTGCGATGCTGAGGATCAAACCCAGGGCCTTGTATGTGCTAGGTAAGTGCTCTGCTCCCTCCATGGTCATTGTGAACACTGTCTTTACATTTTCCCTTTGATTTAACTTGCTGTATTTTGGCCATTTAGAATTGTTAATTTTTATATACTCTAATGCAGTCTCTTCCTTTTGTAGCTTCTGAGTTTCTTGTCCTACTTAATGCTAGAATCCTTAAAACCATTAAGGCCCCTCTGCTATTCTCTTGGTCATCAAAGGCCCTTAACTAAATGTTAGCAGCAGTAGATGTACGGATTTTGACCTAGGAACTATGCCAGTTATCAAGATACGAGTAGAAATCCAATACCATAGCCCAATAATAACATGCAAATTTTACTGGACTTTATATATAACATTCATACATTCAATCTGTCTCTGCCCTCTGATGCATGTGAACAGGATAACTACTTCTTTGCTCTTAACATCAGATATTCCTACTGTACTGGAACATTACATCCATATTTGCCTAAGCAATTTAGGATTTTGTTATAGTACTGTGAGATAGCATGTACTGTGGTACAGGAATTTGTGCAATAGCTGCTGTGGCTTTGTTCAGAGAGAGACCAATTGGAATGCCTCCAAGCCCATTACTTAGATTAAAATCCCCTCCTTCCTATCTTGTTTTGCTTTATGTGATAGAACTGAACAGAATAGGAATGTAAGAATTCATAAGAGACTGCTGGTTTCTTGTTCTAATTGTCTATCCCACTTCAGCTTAGATATTTTAGCCACATTTAGGAAGGCCTCCTTTTCTCCTTAATATTTTTTAATGCCAATTTTTTCCTTAGTATTTCTTTGGCCTTTTTGTATCTTTTACTTATATTTATTTTGAAATGGAGTCTTGCTATGTTGCCAGACTGGCTTCACACTCCTGGGTTCAAACAGTACACCTCAGACTCCCAAGTAGTTGGGACTGCTGGTGCATACCAACACACCCAGATCTGTGTTGTCTTAAGTCTCAGTCCATCTACACTTTATTTTAGCTTAAGAAAAAGGAAGACAGACAGTGCAGTGGACACGCCTGAAATCCTAGCTGATTGGGAAGATTGTGGTTTAAGGCCAGCCTAGGCAAAAAGTTATCAGGCCTCCATCTCAAGCAATAAAATGCTGGGCATGTGACTCATGCACCACTGCACTGTCTGTCAATTGTCCATTTCCCATCTTGTTCGGAAAGGTATTAAATCTCATGTATTCATCTCTTTGGTTTCTTCTATAAAATGTAGTTTTCTTCACATTAAGCAACATATTTAAGTTAATTCCGTTTGTTCCAGTGTTTTGTTTACTGAGGTGAGCAAAATTTGATTTCATTATATTTCTAAGGTTATTAATGCTAAGGATTTTATGTTTACTATTGAATTGCCTTACTATTGCTGTTCTTAGTTTATTACTACCTCTTCCACTATTTTCTAATGAAGTATCTTCTGTTTTATTATTTAGTCATGATGAATGTTTCTCATGTTGAAGTTTATCTGCTTTTATCAAGAATGATTGTTGAAAATTATTATATTCTTTTGCAGGATCTATTGAGAATACTCATTTTCTCTGACTGATATAATATGTTTCTTAATAGTCTCTGGTTTTTTTCATTGCTGTTTATTCTTTAACTATACTCCCAAATTGTAAATTTTTTTATAATAAAGTTTGATTTTTTTTTTTCCCCATTCTCACAATGACTCCATGCCCAGAGCATGGCACATATCAGTTCGAGTGGCAGTAGTTTAGCCAGAGTTCCTGTCTCTACTAACAACAAGTAGGAGAGTTGCGTGTGCTTCAAGAGTTCCATGCTAACCTTTTTGGTTAGGTGTCAAAGTGGACATGTCTTTACTTACCTGTGATCCCCTAAGTCCTTTTGCTCCCCTTTTTTGAGAAAATGCCACATTTCACTGAAAAAAAAAAAAATGACTTGAATCTGTATTTGATTTTATCTCTGTGTTATTTCAAGTTCAAACTAATTCAACCAAATCTTCTCAGTGCTGAACTTTTCAATCTTTTCAGTAGAGGCTTTCTGTAGTTTCTAGGATCTGTTTGTCCCTGTGTAAAGCTTTACTTGAAGTTTGTAGAATAGCAAGAGTTTTCAAAATGGCTTTTGGCAAGGTGGCAGAAACTGTCTTTACCCTTCTGACAAGGTAGAAGATTGTCTTGTTCATCTTGGGCTCTGTCCTACATGTCTCCTGAGACTGCATTCAATATCATTGTCAGGCTAAAGACATGGCTCAAGCAGGAGAGCACCTGCCTAGCAAGCATGAAACCCTGAATTCAAACCCCAGTATTACTAAAAAAAAAAAATACTGATTGTCATCTGAGGCCCTGTCAAAGAAAGATAAGGCAAAGGATAAGTTGATAGAGTCCCCCTGCATCCACCCTAGACAGAGAGAGTCAAATGAGTGCCTTTGCAATAGGAATAGGGTAATAGGGCAAGCATTCTGGCCTAATGACATTGTCTTTCTAAAATCTACTCTGTGAGTCCAGGATAAGAAAATTTAATTGTTTTTAACAGAAACCATATTCTTAGTCACTTTCAAATTTAACTATGAAACTATGATATTTCAGAAGTTTTATATTCTAAAATTCAATCTAAAGTTCATATTTAGAGGCTGGGAGTATTGCTTAGAGGTAGAATGATTGCTTGGCATGCATAAGGCCCTGGGTTCAATCCTAAACATTACAAAAATTGTATTTGTACATAATATATATATGGTAACATATGAAAACCAAAATTGAGCTCATATAAGAGAATTATTGCCGGGCACCAGTGACTCACGCCTATAATCCTAGCTACTCAGGAGGCAAAGATCAGGAGGACTGTGGTTCAAAGCCAGCTCTCAAAAATATTTCTTGACACCCTATCTTGAAAATAACCAATGCAAAAAAGGGGTGGTGGAGTGGCTGAAGTGGTAAAGCACCTGCCTAGCAAGCATAAAGCCCAGAGTTCAAAACCCAGTATCACCAAAAAAAAAAAAAGAGAGAGAAATAATCATTATTGGTTCATCTATGTGGCAGTTCTGTTTTGCGTTCTTAAAGTTGCATTAAAATGTGTGTATATATGATCCCACAGAGTAATAACAGCATAAAGGTCAGCATATTTTTTTCTGTGAATCAAAACTAAATGTGGAATCTATCCTTTCTAAATCCTAAAGAGGTATCAAGGGTCGTATTTTAAGATTCAGTTTAATCTCTTTTAAAAAAAAAAACTTTGTCATGCAATTAAATTCTTCTAAAATGACACCAAAAAATGAAATTGGCAAAACATGAAAGCTGTGTTTTTCATATCAACTCAATTTAATGTATTATTTATGTATTACTTTAGATATATACTGCCATGAAAGAAGGCTCACCTTTATTTGATGATGGACAGCCTTGGGGAGAAGAAACTGAAGACGGTATTGTGCATAATAAGGTACCATACATTACCATAAACTATAGTAAGTTACTTTGATACTACTAATTAAATGTGTGACCAGGCACAGTGGGTCACACCTGTAATCCTAGCTACTCAGGACACAGATCAGGAGGATCACAGTTTGAGGCCAGCCCTGGCAAATATTTTGTGAGCCCCTACCTCAAAAAAACCTATCACAAAAAGGGGCTGGTGAGTGGCTCAAGTGGTAGGGCACCTGACTAGCAAGCATGAGGCCCTGAGTTCAAATGAATCTTAACTATTAAAGTTAATTTTTTTATAGAGCTTTAGCTTATATTTTTGCTTCCTTAAAAAAAAAACTTCTAAAATTTATGTTCAAAAATATTAATTAAATGAGTTTACTGTTGGAATCACATAATTTCCTAAAATTAATTAGGCACAGAAACTTAAATGATAAATAAGTAATTTATGCAAGGGCTTTGGCAATTGAATCATAACATGTTACATCTTATAGATATAATGTTTCTTTTCATCTGTCTTCTAGAACAAAGGTATCACTAACTTTACTTTAATGTAATTATCAATATTAAGCATAACAGATTGAGTCTTAAAATACTGCATTGCATTCTTTGTTCTTCGTTTATTTTGTTTTGGCTTTTTTTAGTTAAGAATATTGTCAGAGTTAACACTTCCAAAAGTGATTGAAACAACACTAATAAACAGAAACAAGCATGGTGGTATATGTGTTATCCCAGCATTCAGGAGGCTGAGGATGGAGGATTGAGAATTTGAGGCCAGTCTGGGCTACATAGTAAGTTCCAGATCATCCTGAGCTACATAAGCAAGTTCCAAGCCACTCTAAGCTACCCTGTCTCAAAATTTAAAAAAAAAATAATAATGATAATTAAAAAATAATAAAACAGGTGATGTCAGTTTATTCCATGTATTTTATACTGTATTGGAACCTAGCATACACTTTTATGGACTCATATACTTCATTAAAACCTAAACTGTGTAAGTAACCCTATTTCCTCAAATATGCAAATCTATATATCTAAATGGAGTACATATCAACTCTTTAAAAAAAATACAAGCAAGAATGCCTCATTACTACTTCAGCAGTGATCCCAGACAGACTCCTAGAAAACTTTTGACCCTATCCTTGAGATTTCTCAACTGAGGTATAGCTCAGTGGTGGAATTCTTGCCTAGCATGTGCAAGGCCCTAGGTTCAATCCCCAGAACCAAACAATGAAAAAACATCTAGAGAGAATTCTCCCTCATTGCAGTATGGATATTGGAGAACATTTAGTTGTACCTCACTTTTTACCCAAATACAACTGCAAACCACTTATTAACTTAAATTTCTTGACAGTCATCCTAAAGGTTAAACCAGTAAAAGTTGTTCTTGCCATCTGAGCTATTACGTCAAGTGACAATGGGTAGAGAAGCACTTTGGAAACCATATAAAGTGCTGTTTTTGATTTTTGAGAGTTACCAGAGTATTCAGCTTCAACAGATTCTGATCCTCAGCTTTTTGAGTCTGCAAACTTAATTTTTTTAATCTATAAAATCAAAATTGGGTTAGAGGCATGATGGCTCAAGTGGTATAGCTCCTGCCTAGGAAGCTCTGACTTCCAAAAACAAAATCAAAATTGCGCAAGCGTAAGGAAACTTTTAGCAAATTCATAAGAAACTAATCTGAAGTAGAATGAAATGTATTATTTTACCATCAGTGGTAAACCTTTCCAGTTACAGGAAACTCATACTTCCTATTTAGGGTATCACTTCCTTATCAACCAAGCAATATAAAGGTTGCTTAGTAAGCAGAGAATTAGTGCAAAGGGAATTGGTTTGTCTTAAGGGATATTTACTTCATCTGTGTTGTGGAAAAGTCTGATATTAGTCTTCTAATAAAATACACATTCTCAGTGACCAAAATACCTCATGATTACAAAATACAGTGTTACTTTCTCTTGGATATATATATATAAAGAACTCTAAAACTCTATTGTTTAAATCCCTACTTACCATGACATTTTTTAGGCTGAAGTTACAATGTAGTTATAGCCTTTAATTAATTATATTCTGGTTTTCATGATTAGGCCCTGTCAGTTTAATTGGACTTAAATGATCAGCAATTCATTTAAATTTTTTATAAGGTATAGTATTCCTAAATGTGGTTAAGTTCATATATTTTATGTTGAATTATATTTGTTAATAATCTCTTTTGCTTTTTGACCTCAAAATTCTGAAATAATTTATTTCTATTTTTGAGTTACCACCTTTATCCTAATTTAAGTATTATTTTCATCCCCATTATTCATATTGGAAAAGTACAGACTAAGTAAGTCTGTATAGCATAATTAATAATATAGGTTTATGTCTCTTATCCATAGAAATTTATATAACTGTTTAGTATTTCTGATTTCATTTTTATTCAAATTTAAATTTCCACTCAGAAAAGTGAAACAGACTAAATAGAGAATCATGACTCTGTTTTGAATTTGTTTAACTCAATCAGTTGTTTTTGGACTACACCATAAAATGCTATGAGAGTTTCATGACTGGTGCTGATAACTTTGAAGACAAGAATGCAGAGTTGCAGTCAAAGCTGAGTAAGTATTCTCATTCCCAGTGTGCTTCCTTTTGGTCATTTAACTGCTCTTGGAGTGGTAGCTTATTTTGCCATGTCTAAAGTTTATGATCACTACTTGAATATGTTTACCTACAGATTTTTGTCTTCATAGTTTCTTTGATGGAGAGCAATAGTGGTTAAATAGAAAGAATACTAGTGTTGGAGTCAGATCTGAGTCATAACTCCTTACCAGCTTTATGAACTTAACAAAATACCTGACCTCTGTGACAAAGCTTTGCAGGATTAGATGGCAGTGTAATAAAATACCAAACACACTACTGGGAGCAAAGATGATTAGCAAATGTTATTTCTCTTGGGGAATAATGTCCCTGTTATGTCCTTGCTTTACTGTTTGAGAAATTAAAACACTAATTAGTTAAAAGACCTAAGGTCTCTTTCAAAAATTCCAGAAAGTTAACAGGCCATTATATTTCCAAATTATTTGTTTCACTGAAGTATTATCTAATATCATTCCAGATTTACTGGCTAACTCTAAAATGACCCAATATTATTATGTTATATTGTTCCTTGTATTAATAAAATTGCCTTGTATATAAAAATGTCAAGTTGGTAAAACAGATTTAAGATGTATGAACTGCTCTTCCAAAGACAGTGCAGTCATTCAAAACAGAATATCACCTTGACACTCATGGCACAAAAGGTGAAAAAGCGTTCCCTTTGTTCTCCTGGAAATATGCCTTCCTTAAGAGTAAGTAACCCAGGATAATTTCAGCTGTTCACCTGGGAAAGGGAGCAGGATAAATAATGCCTCAACAGAGGAAAGTTTCTAATGATCTAATACAGAAAACATTTAGTGAGTTACTTAATATTTCTGTTAATGAATTAGAATATAAATGCGTTCTTTCATTCAAACAAGTTTTTATTGCATGACTCCTTTGTTTTTAGCCATCATTTAGGTACCAAAGATATAGTAATGAATAAGAGATAAAATCTTTGCTTTTCTGAGTTTACATCCTAATATATAGGAAAGGCCAATCATGAAATGAGCAAGAGGAATAGAAAGTGCAGTGGAGTAAAGAAAAAGATTTGCTATTTTACAAAGAGTAGTGTTTACCTCATTAACACTGTTTTGAGCTGAGACCAGAAAGAAGTGAGCAGAGTGCAATGGTGAAAATATAGGAAAGAATGTTGTGGACTGATTCTTACGAAGTTTTTGGGTTTTGTCTCTAGAGGATTTATATAATGTAGATGCTTTCAAGTTGGAATCATTAGCAGCAAAAAACAAAGCACTGAATGAACAGATTGCAAGATTAGAACAAGAAAGAGAAAAAGAACCGGTTAGTAAACATGGTTATATATTTACTTGACAGCTCTGTGCACTCTTTGGTCTCCTTAAAGAATACTACATGTCTTTATCAAAAAATTTTTAAATAGGATTAACAAATTAAGCTTCTTAAAAGTTAAATTTTTTGCATAAGATAGAAATCCCAGTGAAAACATGTTTGTTATCTGTGGAGCTTTGTTTTCCCTTGTGGTCCATCAGTCTTGGACTAATGGTGCTGAGAATATGATGAAAGATTCCTGCCTATTTACATAAGACCAAAAGTATCTTTTGAAAAAGGTCCCCAAGGTCTATACCTCAAGAGAGCACTATTCGCAACAAGCCTGAGTTTTCATAGTTAGTGAAAAAGAGATGGTAATAAATGGGCTTATATAATGTATTATATCCTAAGTGTTTTCTAAAAACTGATAGCTGGGCACTGGTGGCTTATGTCTGTAATCCTAGCTACTTGGGAGACTGAGATTGGGAAGATGGCTGTTTGAGGCCAGTTGGGGCAAACAGTTCATGGGACCCCCATTTTCAAAATAACCAGAGCAAAACAGACTGGAGGTGTGGCTCGAGAGTACCTGCTTTACAAGCTTAAAGCCCTGAGTTTGAACCCCAGTCCCACCATAAAACAAATAAATAAAACTAAGTGATAATATCAATATCTTAATTAAAATGCTTATGTTTTTTACTATGACCCTTGTTTTTATCTATATCAAACTGACTTTTTGAAAAGTCTACCTCATTAAGTAGGTAATAATAAAGATAGTACTTCTTTTAGTTCTTTTGACTCCTAAAAATGAAAGGAAAATACTAATTTATCTTTCTCTAAGATAATTTTAAATAAAGTATGGAATGATTATTGATGAGAATGACTCACTTATACTTTCCTCTTAAAGAATCGTCTAGAGTCACTAAGAAAACTGAAAACTTCGTTACAAGCAGATGTCCAAAAATATCAGGCATACATGAGCAACTTGGAGTCTCATTCAGCCATTCTGGACCAGAAATTGAATGGTCTTGATGAAGAAATTGCTAGAGTGGGTAAGTATCTAAAAGAGATCATTCAAACTGGCATGTTGATCTTTGTGGGTCTGTCTCATATACAAATAGCTGTGTTATCCATATCTTTTTTCCTTCTATGATAAATTTCTATAGAAAGTTACCAAGTTTTCAATGCTTTCTATGTTAGTTTAGATGGACTCTCATGGACTTTTTGCCCTGGCTGGCCTCAAATCATGATCTTCCCAATCTCTACTTCCTGAGTAGCTAGGATTATAGACTTGAACCACCACACACAGCTAATTCTATAAGTATTCTGACTTAATCACTTAAAGCCAATTTGGGTCAAGACTGAATAAGACATAGTTAAACTACAGATATATGTTGTGAATGTTTTGTGTAGATATGTAATAAATGCATAAAGTCTTACTTAAACCAGCTGGGTTGTTTGGGTTTTTTGTGTGTTTGTTTGTTTGTTTTCAGTGGGAGGGGAGGGCGTCAATATTGGGATTTGAACTTAAGTCCTCAAAATTTTATTTTAAGCTTGGATGTGGAGTTTCCCGTGTTTGTATTGTTGTTGTTGTTGTTGTTGTTTGGCAGTAGTGGGGCTTGAACTCAGGGCCTCACACTTTCTAGGCACGTGCTCTACTGCTTGAGCTACTCCACCTGTCCAGCTTCCCCAACTCTTATGCTGCAAATAGGCTATGACAGAGCCAATATATTGATCCTCTCAGCACTCAGGATGATTTTCTTTGCCCAGCTGGTCATCCTCATTTATTTTAGCCTGCTCTAAAAAATACTATCATATTTTATATAAGGCATGAGTTTCAGAAGACTGGAAAACACCTTAGGTAATAGTTATGCAAAAAAACACTACTAAAATAAATACTTAATATCTTATTTATTTTGATGAGTGTTTTGTGGAAAATTCATTTCTGAATTATTCAGAGAATCATGCAGGAGTATTGAAAGTATTTAAATGAATATTAACAAAGTGTCCCTCTTAAGTATAAGAATTCTTAATTATAATTATTCTGGATGAGACACATTTTCATGTAGTTCTTTCTGAAAACCATAGTAAGGCTAATAGGGAAGTAAGATACAAATGTAAAACTTTATTATCTTCTATAACGTTATCAACAAAGTAAGTCAAACAGAATTATACTCCTAAAAAGAAAAATACATATATATGTATGTATGTATGTATGTATAAGTTAGATTTTTAGACATCAGCATTATTAAATAGTGGTACCAGTTTCTTGGGAGAAATTGAAGAGACTAATTTTTTTTTCTAATACAGAACTAGAATGTGAAACAATAAAACAAGAGAATGCACGACTACAGAATATTGTTGATAACCAGAAGTACTCAGTTGCAGACATTGAGAGAATAAATCATGAAAAAAATGAATTGCAACAGACCATTAACAAATTAACCAAAGACCTGGAAGCTGAACAACAGCAGTTGTGGAATGAGGAGCTAAAGTATGCCAGAGGCAAAGAGGCGGTAAGTCATACCTCTTCCAGAGTGGCAATTCACCAGAGCTGACCTTTGTAAAGGTCTGTTCCATCCACGAACTCAGTGGGCAGAATAAATTTGCTAAAGAGTTAAATTTTCTAGCATTGACATTTAGCATGACTAAAACACACTCATCCCTTTGTGCCAACTTAGTAACATTTAAAGTAAACTTCATTTTATAATAATTATAAGCAAAAAAGTTTTTAAGGACATGAAAATAATTTTCATAAATCCCATCTCTTTTATTGTGTAGAAGAAGAAATGAACCTCTCCATGTATGTATTCACTACTCAGACATTTATGTAGCACCCATTGTGTGCTGCCTAGCATGCTGAGTATAGAGGAAATAAAGATAACAAGACATAGACTCTACTGTTAGGAAACTTCCAACCTGGGGCTGGCAATATTGTTCAAGTGGTAAAGCATCTGCTTCGCAGAATTCCAGTACAACCAAAATAAAAGAAAGGAAAGAAACTTCCAATCTCATATTTATCTTCTACCATGCAAATATCTCGTAGATATTTACACAAGGTACTGAGGAAGTATATAGTACACCTAACCCAGATTTAATGTGCATGGCATATGGAAAGGGGTGAGGTGGTTTTTTAGAAAAGGCAACCTTGGAGATGTGAAATGTGCAACTGAATTAGGAAGTACAAGGAAGAGTTAGCATGAGAAGGGTGAGAAGATTAGCAAGAAAGGAGTGTATGGGAAACCTCAGAGTAAGCACCTAATGTGTGAGTCTTTCAAGTGGCTGGATTTAAGAGCAAGGGATTGGGGGCTATGCAGCAAGAAATGAGGCTTCAAATATTAGTATAGAGGACTGGAGGCTTCGCTCAAGCAGTAAAGCACCTTCCTAGCAAGCTTAAAGCCCTGAGTTCAAACCTAGGACCACAAAAAGACAAAGAAAAAAGATTAGCATAGGTAAAATGGTGAAGACCTTTTTCTTGCTTACAAGTATGGATATTATCATAAAAGCTCTAAGAAGGCCTTAAAATTTTTAAACAGGGTTGGGTGTGGTGGTGCACAACTGTAATCCCAGCCACTCAGGAGGCAGAGATCGGAAAGATCATGGTTCAAAGCCAGCATGAGCAAAAAAATTAGTGTGAACCCCATCTTAATCAGTATGCTAGACATAGTGGTGTGCTTCTGTGACCCCAGGTACACAGGAGGCATAAATAAGAGGATCACAGTCTAGGCTGGCCCAGGAAAAAATGCAAGACCCTATTTGAAAAATAATTTGAGCTGCGAGCCAGTGGCTCACACCTGTAATCCTAGCTGCTTCAGAGGCTGTGATCTGGAGGATCACTGTTTGAGGCCAACCCACGCAAATACTTTGAGAGACCTCCACCTCCAAAATAACTGGAGCAAATGAACTAGAGGTGTGGCTCAAGCGGTAGAACACCTGCTTTGCAAGTATGAAGCCCTGAGTTCTATCCCTGGTCCTACCAAAAAGGAAAAATAGGTAAAGCAAAAAGGGCTGAAGGTATGGTTCAATACCTGCCTAGCAAGTGTTAGGGGTAAGGCCCTGAGTTTAAACCCCAGTACCACCACCAAAAAAAAACCATAAATGTGATCAGAAAGATGGTATTTTGACAATACAAAAAAAAACCATGTTGGAAGGAAGCAAAACAGTTGGATAAGGATCTTCAAAGGCAGTAATATGGTGAGAAATATAAACTGGATTTATGTATTGTTAAAAGTAATTCTAAGTAGTCAGTCAGAAGTGGGGAGGGACATGTGCCAATGGGGGCATCCAGGTGAAAGTGTGTACTAGCCTATTGTATAAAAAATAGCATAAAAAAGAAGAGTCAAATTACTCAACTTAATTTTATAGTTAGCACATTAGCAGTTTAGCCAACATTGATAAAGTGGACTTTCTGACCATATGCTTTTCTAGATAACATATATTCGTATTTTGTAGGCAATACTTTATAAATGTTCTGTACTGCTGCATTACTTAATTTACATACACTGTTTACTATTTTTAAATGTATCCTATCAAATAGCTCCAGTTATCCTTTTTTAACAAAAAGTTAGTTGGGGAATGTAGCTCAATGGTAGAATGCTTGCCTTGCTTGCTTGCACAAGGCCTTGGATTTGACCTCCAACACCAAAAGGAAAAAACAAAACAAAACTTCTCTGACACATACCTAATGCTTTATATGTTGAGCCAGCCATGGTGGCACACATCTGTAATCCCAGCACTCGAAAGACTGAGGCAGGGGACTTATGAGCTGAGGCCATCCTAGAGTACATAATGAAAATCTGTCTGAGGAAGGGAAGGAGGAAGGGAGGTAGGGAGGGGAAAAAAAGGAAAGGAAGGAAGGGGAGGGAAGAACATGGGTTTAAAAGACTTTTTAATGCCCATTTAGAAAAAAATAGAAATTAAAGAGTTTCAGACTTAAGTTTTAGGTTAAAGTTTTTCACCCTTTGTATTTTCAGTTACAATGTTTGTTTACTGGTAGATGTAATTCTAAATCTTGAGAAAAATTTAACCTCTAACTTTTGCTCCAAAAGTAATGACTCTATCCTGTTACCTCGAGCACTTTCCTTACAGTATTTATTACATATATATTTATCATCATTGTTAAAATGAAAAAAAAAAAAGTTGTTCACAGAGCAGCTGTCTTAGCCCAAGAGGACAATAATAGTTTTCTGTTCTGACCACATTATAAACTACATTTTAGGCGTAATGCAAAAGCAGTTCCCTAATCATTCAGGTGTTACCTATTCTGCATTATTAAAAGTATGTATTCTGTATATCTACATGTGTGATTCTTAATCTGCAATGAGCAGTTCAGAATAAGCAATAAGCATTACTGCCTTTCTTGGTCCTGTTTTACCATAATTCTGCTTTTTACCTTAGCCATCTCTGTTCCCTCATTTCCCCAGCCCTTGTGGGTTAACTCTGTCCCCATGTTTCAAGGAGAAGAAAAATACACTTTTATAATAGAAACAGGGGTTGGGGATATAGATCATTGGTACAACACATGCTCAGCCTGCTCAGGGTCCTGGGTTCAATCCCCAACAACAAATAGCCTCTGGTGGGGAGCCCAAAGTCTTTTAATCTAGAATTTGGTAATCCTGAGTTTTTGCCCAGGATTTGCTTCTTTAGAAAATGAAATGTAGTTAGACTAAATTGATAAATCTGAAATGAGTTCCTTCAGTCCGTGTACCTTATTTCAAACATTGTATGAGAAAGGGAAAGTTATGAGTCTCTAGACTAGATAAACTCTAACAAACTAAAATTAGTTATAGCAAAAAGAATAACATTTTTTTTATTTGAATGGCCACGCTGTAAGGAAAAACAGATCTGGGAAGCAGTGGCCTGGAGATGGGCCATAGTAGGGCTGTGGACAGAGTGCTGGCTGCCTGAGAGTTGAGTATGGGCATTGTGAAAAGAGGCCAGCAGGACACAAAAGAACAAAATAAATGTTTCATCTATCATCTTTTCTCCTGACTATTAGTTTTTAATTCCACATGTCAACTCTAATGGTAGGTACCTTCCAGAGATCTTTTGAGGTAAACATTGGAGCTGTATATCTAGATTCATTGGGGAAAAGTGGGATGAGTTTACACTGTGGGAATTGGTTATGGGAAAGAGAAGCTAGAGACAAATGAGCCACATATTCACTGTCCCCGCAGTTAAGCACATTAAGTGCATGAGCTCTTGGAAGTTATTTTCATTAGATTTTTTTTAAAAAGAAGGGCTAGGACATGGCTCAAGTGGTAGATCACCTACCCAGCAAGCATGAGGCCCTGAGTTCAAACCCCAGTACCACCAAAAAAGAAAACATTAGTGAAAAGCAGAGAAAACTCTTCCTATTACCACTTCAGTATAAGGATCAGTATAAGGACAAACAGACCTCTGTACTTTAAAGGTCTGTAGAGACCGATGTTACAGTACAATAATTGAGATGATTTCCTGATTTATTAATAGAAAAACCTTAAATTCAATATAAGTAGTACTGCTCTTGATATTTCATGTATTTTTTTGGAAATTAAGTATATGTCAATGTGTGCTCTTGCCATTACAATCCTTCATTCATAGTATTCATTTTCATGAATGGATAATAGCAATGAAAATTCAGTAGGTATTAAATAGAGCAATATAAAAATGAGTTCCTAGCATATGCAAGTTTATTTATTCAATCTAATATTAAACATTTGCTAAATGCCAAGCACTGTTCTAGGTATAAGGGATATAGTTGTTTTCATGGATAGCTTTCATTCAAGTAGTGGAGGTGAACAAATATGTCAGGTAGTGATAAGTGCTATGAAGAAAAGTACAAGTAAAGGTTGAGAAAAATTAGGAAGCAGCCAGGTGTGGTGGCACATATCTATAATCCCAGTTACTTGGGAGGTGGAGTCAGGAGGATTGAGGTTAAGTCCAGCCCAGAAGTGAGACCCCATTTAAAAACAACCCAAGCATGATGTATACACCTGTGATCCCAGCTCCTCTGAAGGCACTTAGGAGGCCAGCTCAGGCAAAATCTCAAGAACTTACCAGAGCAACATGGTACTATTGGCTCACACCTGTAATCCTAGCTACTTCGGAGGCAGAGATCAGGAGGATCACAGTTCAAGGTCACCCTAAGGCAAATAGTTCACAAGACCCTATCTCAAAAATACTCAGCACAAAAAAGGGCTAGCAGAATCGTTTAAGTGATAAACTGCTTGCCTATCAACTGTGAGGCCCTGAGTTCAAACCCCAGTACCACCAAAAAAGAGAGAGAGAGAGAGAGAGAAAGAAGAGAAGAGAAGAGAAGAGAAGGAAGAAGAACCTATCTGAAAAAAACACTAAAAGCAAAAGGACTGGGGTCATAACTCAAGTGGTACATGTGTTTGCCTAACAAGCACTATGCCTGATTTCAAGCATCAGTGCTGCAAAAAAGAAAGAAAAGAAAAATTGTCTTTGTCATAATTTGATCAGAGCCTGAAGGAAGGAAAGAGAATAGGAAATGTGAACTGTCTTACTGAAATATTTTTATCTGTACAGTTAACATAACATTTTGAAATATAAATCATTATATTACACTTATACTGAATAAATGAAATGTTTTAATTTGTACATTTTCAAAACAGATTTGTTTTTGTTTCATAACTTTCATGATATTTAAGAAAGTAAATTTTAACTAATATGAAAATATGGACTGTTATTCTAAACTGTTTATCAGATAAAAAAAGCAGTAGTATTTTACTTGGCAATCAATGATAGACAAATTATTCTATAAATTTAGTGTAAATAAAACCTTTTATTCTACATATATTTTAAAACTGACTAGCCTAAAAATAAACATAACATTTTATATAAAATTGCAGAAATGCCAATTAAAAACCATATGGAATGGAGCTATTTTATTTTTAACATTTCTTTTTGTGTTTTCTTCTTACCAGATTGAAACACAGTTAGCCGAGTATCACAAATTGGCTAGAAAACTGAAACTTATCCCTAAAGGTGCTGAGAATTCCAAAGGTTATGACTTTGAAATTAAGTTTAATCCTGAAGCTGGTGCCAACTGCCTTGTCAAATACCGGGCTCAAGTTTATGTAAGTAAATTGTATGATTGGTACCTGTAAGAGGTCAAACTTCAGTATGTTCTTCACTCAGGGCTAAACAAAGAAGTAAGACGCCAAACCTCTTTGTATTCCTTCTGAGTAATAAAAATCTTGTCTCATACCTATTCAAATTATAAAGCCTTCTTTTTTTCCTTCTTTACCTACTTTATCTATTCAACTATCCAGTAAGAAATGTGATTGCAGATAAAACAGACACCAGGACTACAGACAAACATGACTTAACCTTTTCTCTCAAGTTGCTCCTAGTCCCCTGAGGGAAGAAAGACATGAATAAATGCCAAATATATGCTTTATCACAAGTCTTTACACAGTATACTAATAAGATCATTTCTTCCTAGATATCAGGAAACACTACACAAAATATCTTTATCTTGAAAGAGGGAATATTTATGGGTAGGTCTGTGGAAAATGTTGTAGGCACAAGGATACACATGAAGATAAAAAATGTTGCTTAGCATTAAGAAACATGACAGGGAGCTGGAGGTTTAGCTCAAGTGTAGAGCACCTGCCTAGCAAGTGTGAGGCCCTAAGTACAAACCCTACTACCACCCAAAAAGAAAAAAAAAAAATGGCTGGCAGAGTGTCTCAGTGGTAGAGTGCTTGCCTAACAAACATGCACTCTGAATTCAAACCACAGTACCACCAAAAAAAATAAAATACCGTTATAAGCCAGGCCCATCCCTCCATACAAAAGACTTGTGCCAGTACACTGCCTTTTTAAAACTCAGTTTTTGATCATGCAGGTGATAAGACATAGGAATTTATTTGGTAAATATTTTACAAGCAGGCTGGGTCCTGGTGGCTCACACCTGTAATCCTAGCGACTTGGGAGGCTGAGATCAGGAGGATCACAGTTAAAAGCCAGCCTGAACAAAAAGTCATGAGACCTTCTCTGAACCAATAATTGGGCATGGTGACTTGTACCTGTCATCCCAGCTACACAGGAAGCTAAGATCAGGAGGGTCGCAGTTCCAAGCAGCCCGGGCAAAAAAAGTTCTCTAGATGCCCCCTTCCATAACTGCAGTTCAGAGGAGACAGGTAGGAGGATCATAATCCAAGGCCAACCCAGGCAAAAAACACAAGACCCTATCTGAAAAATTAACTAAAGCAAAAAGGGCTGAGGCATGGTAAAGCATAAAGCCCTTAGTTCAAACCCAAAAAACGAAGAAAAACACCATCAGTCAACAATGGGAAATCTGTGCCTAGTTGTGAAATATGACCACAGACTAATTTTTGTAGAAAATTTTAAATTGCTCTATTGTAACTTCTAAATTATTCATAGATTTTAATATTTTAGTGCCTCCACCAAAATGCCTATTTTCAAAATACTTAGTTTTGAATAGAATATAAATTAAAGTCAAAAACTCTATATTTTTCCCCTGAGAATAATTCACTTATTCAAGATATATTTATTAGGTCTATATTATGTTCCAGACTATCTACATGCTGGAGATTAAAATGCCCAGATACAACACTTACTGTTGGTGGGCAGACATTGCTTCAATCAAGCTATCCTCACTTTCAGTAGGAAAAAAAATGTATCCAGTAAACATTTGGTTGCTTACTGAATTATTTCTCGTCAATAGTTGGAAAACTAGATAGAAGATCAATTTCTATCAGTAAGTAAACAGGTAACCTGGCAGACAGAGTTTACTCACCAGTGTTTTGAATATTTTAACATTGCTGGTATAAGAAAATAATTACCTGGATCAGATTCCTTAGAAAAGATTATCCAGAGCCAGGCATGGTGGTTAACATCTATAATCCCAGTAATCAGGCAGAGGCAGGAGGATCCCAAGTTCAAGGGCCAGCCTGAGCTGCATAGTATGACCCTGTCTCCAAGAAAAAAATTATCCCATGCAAAAAGAATGCATATGGTTAGAAAAGGAGAAATTTTGCTTTCATCTCTAGAAATAATTTTACATAACAGTGAAACAATAAAAGTAGAACTAGCTGGTATGGTGGCATGCACCTGTAGTCCCAGCTACTTTGGAGGATGAGGGAAGAGGATGGCCTGAGTCCAGGAGTTTGAGGCCAGACCACGCAACATTGTAAAACCTCATAGAAATAGAATCAGTAAGGTGCAACACTAAGTTCTATACATTTGAGAAGTTCTTAAAGATTCAAGAAGTTATTCCATCTTTCCAAAAAGAACAGGTCAGAGCTGGGGTTGTAGTTCAGTGGTAGAATGCATGCTTTATGCATATGAAGTTTTGGGCTTGATCCCAGCACAAAAAAAGGGAGAAGGAGAGATAAAGGAGAGCAGTGGAGGGGGTGAATTCAAGTATGATATATTTGATACATTGTAAGAACTTGTAAATGCCACAGTGTACCCCCACCCAGAACAACAGTGAAATAAAATAAGGAAAAGGGACTGGTCAAAATAAAAACTCAACAATAACTTCAGCAGACCTATTTAAAACATAAGGTTATTGGGGACTTTCTTTTATGTTAATGAGAAGTTTTGGAACTAGAGGTGATGTCACACAACATTGTGACTGTGCTAAATGCTACTAAATTGCATGCTTTAAAAGATTTAGTTTTAGGTCAACTTTTTTTTAACCTAACTATTTCAGCTTAATCATTTTCAAGTGTGGATTTCACCTCAGTAAAAGCACAATGAAAAATAAGTGCAATGTTGGAATAAAATCAGTAGAACAGAAGATAAACATAAATATAACCAGAGAATTATAAGACTAAATAGTTGAAAAGGATTAAAAGAAACTGGGCATGGTGGGGTACTTCTGTAATCTGAGTACTAGGGAAGTGGAAGGCAGAGGATCAAGACTTTGAGCCAGCCTGGACTACGTGGAGAGACCCTATCTGGTGGAAAAAAAAAAAAATGAAGTTATATATTTATAGAAATTACATAAAAAATAGTTTCTCTTGTCAATGGCATGTTAGATTCAAAATGTTAGGACTTAGCCAGTCACTGGTGGCTCACGCCTATAATCCTAGCTACTCAGGAGGATCACAGCACAAGGGCCAGCCTGGGCAAATAGTTCGAGAGACCATATCTTGAAAAAACCCAATACAAAAAAAGGTTGGTGGAGTGGTTCAAGGTGTATGCCTGAGTTCAAGCCTCAGTACTGAAAAAAAAAAAAAGTTATGGCTTAACTTTTTTTCTCCAAAACAGACTTGTATCACAGTACTTAGCTATCTCCTCATGAGATAAGTTTTGTGAGTAAACATCATATGTCACATTCCTATGTATATTATAGGTACCTCTGAAGGAACTCCTGAATGAAAATGAAGAGGAAATTAATAAAGCTCTAAATAAAAAAATGAGTTTGGAAGATACTTTAGAACAGGTAAGTAAAGAAACATAGAGTCATTAAAAGTTCAGGTAAGGTTTTTCAAACCTAAAATTAAGTATTATTTGTGGTTTCTGATTGCTAAGGAATTAATTTTTAATAAAATTATAAAAAAAGAAAAGTTGGATATGACCTTGACAGAAATATTTGAAGTTTGTAAGCTTCACACATCACTATGATGAACTCTGGTATGAAACTAAAATTCCCTGTTTTATATATATATATATATCTAATTTGTTTCTTTACCTTGGCATAGCTTGATATCTTTTAAGACCTATATCTCTAAAAGGATATGATTAAATTCAATAACCTGGACTTGCAGAATGGCTCAAGTGTGCTTTTCATGCATATGTTAAAACCCCAGAACTACCAAAAAAAAAAAAAAAGAAAAAACAACCTTTAAATATTGTTATAGTTATTAAGAAAAGTTAAAAAGCTATTTCTCAAATACACTCACACAGTATGATTTATATGATGCCGAACAATTAAAGGAAGCCCCTAGTTAATTCAACTGTTCTGCCTGGGATTTCAAGATATAAGCTGAAATTTTGTCTTTTCTCACTATAGAAACTAATTTTTTCTCATCTCAAAACCTATGCATTCCATAAATGATTATCTGATAGAAAGACATTTTTTAAATATTAATGAAGACTTCCTAGTCTGGAAGTAAAACTCAAGTGGTAGAATACCTACCTAGCAAGCAGGGAGCCCTGAGTTCAAACTCCAGTACCACCAAAAAAAAAGACTTACTTAATTAGAATTCTTCCATTCCTCAAAAATAGTAGAAGCCAGGTGTGCTAACACATGCCTATAATGCCAGCACTCAGGAGGAGTGCAAGTTCCAGGCCACTTTTGGCTGCATAGTGAGACCCTGTGTCCAAACACAAAGAGGGGGACAGGAAAACATAAAATGAGAAGTGGACATTAATTATAGAGATAGTGTACATTTCACTGAAGTGATGTAGTATAAACAAAAATCTATCTTTAAAAAAGTTAATGAGCCAGGCATGGTAGCATAGCATACATTCAGGAAGTAGAAGCTGGAAGATTGCAAGTTCGAGGCCAGCCTGGACTACATAGCAAAATCAAAACCAAATTGTGCAGCATTGGCAGTAGAGAGGTGAGCATAGCTACCTTCCAAAAAAATATTGATAAAATGGATTATAACTTGCACAGTAGAAATCCCAAAAGCGAGGCTAGGCACAATTGCTTACATTTGTAATGCCAGCTACTCAGGAGTCAGAGATCAGGAGGATTATAGTTTTAGGCCCACACAGGCAATGAGACTCCCATCTCATCCAGTACGGTGGCATGTGCTGACGTGTAGTCTCAGCTACTCTGGAAACATAAATAGGAGGTTCACGGTCCAGGCCAGCGCAGGCAAAAACTCAACACCCTATTTAAAGGCAAAAAGGGCTGGGAGGTGTCTTGCAAGTGGTAGAGCACCTACCTACCAAGCATGAAGCCCTGAGTTTAAACCCCAGTACCAACAAAAAAAAAAAAAAAACCTCAACAATAACTTTTTTAAAAAGTCAAAATAGATAACCAGTACTGCAGTATGTATATAACTTGTTAAAACTTCTTTGACATCTTAACCAAAGTTTTATTCCCCAAGCTGAATACAATGAAAACAGAAAGAAAGAGAAGTGTGAGAACTCTGAAAGAAGAAGTTCAAAAGCTGGATGATCTTTACCAACAAAAAGTTAAGGTAAGAACTTTGGCCAGTTTGTTCAGATTAGCCAAAGCTTTGTCATGACTGATTGACTAAGCACATATTCTGACATCAAAACTGAAATCTTAGCTGGGCATGACTCATGACTGTAATCCCAGCTACTCAGAAGGCAGAAATTAGCAGAATCACAGTTCAAGACCAGCCCAGCAAAAACTTAGTGAGACCCCCATCTCAACATAAAAGGTAGACATGGAATTTTCACATAAAAGTCCTTGTACTACTAATGAATCCTAAATTTAAAAAAATAATTCTGGATGCAGTGGCACACACCTATCATCCCAGCTATGTGGGGAGCATAGGTAGGATCAAAATCCAGGCAAAAAACACAAGGCCCTATCTAAAAATAACTAAAACCAAAAAAGGACTGAGGATGTAGCTCAAATGGTAAAGCACCTGCCTACCAGTGCAAGGGCCTGAGTTCAATCCCTGGTACCACATACACATACAACACACACACACAAATTGAAGTCTTAGCCAGGTGTAGTGGTTCACCCCTATAATCCCAGCCTCAGCTATATAGTGAGGCCCTGACTCAAAAATGAAACAACAACAAAAACGTATTAGCTAAGAATGTGAAATGTGAGGCATTTGGTAATCATTTTATCATATATGCTCTGACAGCATTTGAGTTTATTCTCTGAAGCACTTAAATGAAAGACTTACGTATATACCTCATCTTCAGAAACATAGAAATTGAATTTGTACTATGTACTTTACCTGGACATAGTAATAGCTCTGTGAAATTATAACCTAGATAATTCATGCTCATGGAAAATATTTAATCAAAGTATCAAAATTTCAAGTCAGACTTGGATGTACTATTGAACAAATGCTACACAGGCCTCTTGAAAAGGTCGCATTTGTGTTTGTAGTCTAGAATTCCCAGCAGAGTGTTTTCCGGTTTCCTAGGTGGAAAGCAGTAAGCATCCTGAGAATACAAATGATGCAATCTGATGTTCGCCTGAATGCTTTTTACATAATTTTTTAATCCACCTCGAGTATATGGGATATCAATATCAAAAAAAAAATCATAACCATGTCTTTCTCCTGGTAGGAAGCTGAAGAAGAGGATGAAAAATGTGCCAATGAGCTTGAGTCCTTGGAGAAACACAAGCACCTGCTGGAGAGCGCTGTGAATGAGGGCCTCAGTGAAGCTATGAATGAATTAGATGCAGTTCAGCGGGAGTAAGTTCACCTCGCCAGCATATAAATGTTTATTTTCAGATTAGTTATTTAAAATTTCTATAAAACTTGCTCTAATTTTTTCCTTTAATTTCTATTATAAAGTTATCTAGAATAGAGAAAGTAATGGGTAGAACTTCAGCAAAACAAATTAAAATTTGAGACACACCCTGTTATTCGTTGCCCACCTAGAAATCATTCATTTCAGATCTAATTAAAAAGTGGCTTTTAATTTCTAGAAACAGCATAACATTTTAAATCAGTTCACCTAACTTTGGCTGTTTGTTTAGCAAGTTTTTATAAATCCCAACCAAGCTTTTCATATTTGTAGTTGTATTTCCTAGAAATTCAGTACATTGCATAGTACAATGCAGTTCTACTGTAAATCATGCAGTCTGGTGTAATACAACATATGCTTTACTATTAAACACCATTCTGTGCAAAATAATGTAATAAAAATCATAGGACCAAGCCAAGCATGATCTCACATACCTGTAGTTGTAGCACTTGGGCAACTAAGTCAGGAGGATCATGAGTTCAAGGCCAGCCTGGACTACATAGCAGTGAGACTCTGTTTCAAAAAAATTCACAGGACTTCGTCACGTATGGTGGCACACACTTGTAATTCTAGCTCTCAGAAGGTTGAGGCAAGGCCAATCTGGTCTATGTAAGGAGACTCTGCCTCAGAAAACCAACAAAAATAAAAATTTAAAAAGTCACAGGACCTATTGGAAAATTGGTATTGGGGTAAAATACTCAAAAACTCCCTCAGGACTTAGCATAGTGGTACACATCTATAATCCCAGCTTCTCAGGAGGCCAAAGCAGGAGCATTGCAAGTTCAAGACCTGCTTATGTTACATAGTCAGTTCAACGCTAGCCTGGGCAACTTAGCAAGACTCTATCTCAACATAAAATTTTTTTTAAAAGACTGAGTGGTAAAGTGCTTGCCTAGTATATGGAAGGCCCTAGAATCAATCCAAAAATTAGTAAGTTCCATCAGTCAATGACACATGTAAACAAATGATGAGAACCTAATAAAAACAACTGTACACGTGTTAAATGGTCAAGAAATCCATAAATTCTACAATATATATGGGCCCAGACTCGATCTTAAAAAGTTTTGCAATTTGCTTTGGGAAGTAGACATTAAGAAGGTTGCACCTCATGAGTTGTAAAAGAGGAAGGTTTATTTGAAGTAGGGTAGAAGATTGTAACACCACTTGTGGATGCTTGTGGTCACATATGCAGTGAACTGAAGCAGCTGACCTCTGTGTACTTGTGTGTGTTGTGTGTATTTTGTGTGTGAATTCAGCTGGGTGCAATTTTCTACATTCAAGTATCTCTCAAGGAGAAAATTGACATGAGCAAACATGAAATTTGCATTATGCTCAGATTACTGTGTTATGTTCATATTGCTACCTGATTTTTAAAACTTCTATGGGGGAGTAAAATGATCAAAGTTCCTTATGTATGCATATATGGAAATGTCATGCTGAAACCCCTTACTATATGTACAATTTAGAATATGCCAATGAAGAGGTGAACTCAACTATGATATATTTGCTCTATTGTAAGAACTTTTGTAAATGCCACAATATAACCCCAGCACAAAAATAAAAAAAATAGAATATGCCAATGAAAAGGAAAAAAAAATTAAGCTTACATATTTTAGCCACAGTATGTAAGTATAACTAAAAATAGTAACATCCTTTCTTTAAAGAATGTTTTGCCTTTGTGTAAATAGTCTGTTGTGTGACCTATATAAAATCAACATACTAAAAAATAAAAATAAATTAAACATTTGGAAACTCAAAACACTGCTGGATATGGTGGTACAAGCCTTTAATCCCAGCAGAGGCAAGACGTTCAATGAGTCAAGGCTTGCCTGGTCCACATAGGGACATCCTGCCTCAAAACAAAAACTGAATAATCAATCCATGTCCTTCTACCATGTACATTTATATGAATGCAGTACACAGTTTGAGAAAGTCACACCCCTTCATTTCTTTATCTCTAGTCTGGGGATTGAAAACTCAATTAAGGGTTATTTGGCCTACAGTTTGTTTTGAATTTAAATACCTAAAGGTAAGACTGATACTCCCCATTCTCAAATTTTCAATCTTGCTTCTAAAAGAAGTTTTCTCTATAGTCCCTTTGGAGACTCGGGTAAGAACAGGGTTGCAGGGTACAGCTCAGTGTTGAAACACATGCCTGGCATACAGGAGGCTTTGGATTCGATCCCCAGTGCAATGGAGGACAGGGTGGATGGCATTCTAGGTTAAAGCATGAGGTTTTGGTGCTGTTTGGTTTTGTTGCTTGCAAAGGAACTTTGAAAATGTTTTTTATTTCTATTTTAATGGTTGATAACTAGAGTCTATGAATTGCACGTGTAGCAAGCAACATACAGACCAATCACAGCTTGGTTTTATTGGATATGGAAATAGGAAGTGAGCTAACTAGACCTATTTTGTAGACACCTTAACCAAGAGTTTTTATTCCACAGGTACCAACTAGTTGTGCAGACTACAACTGAAGAAAGACGAAAAGTGGGAAATAACTTGCAGCGTCTTTTAGAGATGGTTGCTACACATGTAGGGTCTGTGGAGGTAAGTGTGAGGCCTTTCCTACATTCAAAGAAAGGTTTTAAAACTTGGATGTATTTCTGCTTTGTTTCTGTAGTAATTAAATGACAAATTTTATTTCTATTGAAACTAATTAGTAAAAATTTATGAGAAGAATCCTGACTAGTGGCGTGGCAAGGAGATATAGGGGACCACTTGCACATTTTTTATAAATAATTTGCTTTGTTCACATAAATAACAGAGAATGATATTTTTCATCAGCTGTCTAATGGTATTTTCCCAGGTCATGTTCTACATGCTGAAAACATAGTAGATTTAAGATTTCATTAATATTAAAATGAAAGCATATATCTCACAACAAGTGATTTTCCTTTCTATAATTTCATATAAACACAAAGTATTTCTGAAACATGATGTTTATTTACCCTATCCCCACTTTTCATATAGGTTGAAAGTTCAACAGTTGGGATGGGACTTGGTGATATAGTTCTTGCCTAAAAAAATAAGAAAGTTCAACAATAAAAATCTACTCCTCTAACCTGCTATATATAGCCCTAAAAGCTAAGATAAATTATTCAACTATAAAATTCCTAAGTGATTTGTTAGGTGATAATATAGTTCCAGCTAAGAATAGCTTGAGAAAAAATAGTGATTATATCACATTACTAGGCTTCCATGTGTTGGAAGCATGAGCATGTGTACTTCCTATCATCCCTCCTGAGAGACTGCTGCTCTGTTGTTCCCAGTGCTCTTCACTGCTTAGTGGTAAGAACTAAGAAAAGCATCCCAGGTACTCTGTCAGAAAACCTGGACTCTACCCTGATGTTGCTATTTCAATCACTTAGGGGCTTTATAATCTTGTATGAATCCTTTTCAGCCGGTATTGTTCATCCAAACCATAGATCAGTGAATATTTTCTCATTCTCCAAAAGATGGTGTATAATAATTTCATTCTAGATGCTTTCCTTCATAGCGTAATACTGAGAAGGGCGCTTGTTGTCTCATTTCACTTCTTTTAGTTTTTGGTGTCTTCATCATAAAGTGGGGATTGTTCTAAACAATTGCCAACATCCTTAATGCCTCCAACATGCTATGATTTGTAACTATTAGTGTGTCCGCAGTGTTAATCCAATAGTAACATCACCAGAGACTTGTGTGAAATGTAACCACAACTACTAAAGCTTTAATCAGTTGACATAAAGTTAGATATGAAAAATCTTAATTGTGGATTACTGTTTTAGTTCATTTCTGTACAATTCATTGTTCAAGAAAATCAGACTAAATTCAGCATATATCTACTGAGCATTTACTTTGCAGTATGCAAAATCCATGATTTGTCAATATAAAATGTTTAATAACTTAAAGTAGTGAAGTCTAAAAGAAGCATAGAAAGTCAAGCCTAAGGTGAAGAAATTTTATAATGAGTAGTGAAGTTGAACTGAAGAAAACAAGATTTAGACCTAATGGTAACCCTAAGTGACATATTTTTCTTGTGAAACGAAGTGTTTGACTAGCTCCTCTTGGAGTCCTGCACAGGTCCGATATGTGGCTTAATATTCTAGACCTGGGATCAGCACACTACAGCCTGTCGGCCAAATTGTGGCTACAGCCTGCTTTTGTGAATAGTCTTACACAGCCACCTCATTTGTTTTCATACTTCTATAGCTGTTTTCATACTGCAATGGCAAGGCAGAGACATTGTGATGAAAACCATATGGCCCAGCAAGCCCCAAAATATTTCTTACTTAACCCTTTTCAGACAAACGTTTGCTAACTCTTCTAGATTCCTATTTCCCTGAAGGACACAAAACCTTTTTTTTTCTCTCTGTTTACTTACACATTGCAACAATTATTATAAAGCTATAGTAACTAGCACATTGTAGTATTGATGCACACAGACTAATCTCTGTGATTGAGAGTCTAGAAATAGGTGCATGTGCATAGAGTTGAAACTGATATGTGAGTGAAGCAGTATTTCAGAACAGCAGGGGCATGAATTGTTCTGTTAATGAAGTTAGATCCCTATCTTAAACTCCACTTGGAAGTAAGCCAGTTTTAGGTGAATGAAGAATTTAATGTGAAGCTAGAGGTGTAGCCCAGTGGTAGAATGCAGGCACCCTATGCGCAAGGCCCTGGGTTCAGCACTAGCACCAAAAAGGAGAAAAGCTTAAATTCAACTCTTAAAATTAGTGTCTTATCTATACCAAATGACATAGAAAGAGAATGACAGCTGTAAGCTGGCAGGAGAGAGCTAAAACACAACTGAGACTGATGATACCTGGAATCCCAGCACTCCAGACACTGAAGCAGGAGGATTGTACATTCAAAGCCAAACTGGGACTACATAGTAAGACCTTGTCTCAAAAAAAAGAAAGGAAAGAAATATGTACCACAACTGAAAAAGTATTAACATCCAGATATGTAATGACCTTCAAAAAATAAAAGTGGGCAAGAGACTTGGATGGAAATTTCACAAAAGAGCAAATGGGACTATAAACACAGCAAAAGATATACCCATACTCCACACTCAAAATTAAGGTTTGATAACACCACATGTGGAGAGATGGAAGTTCTCATTTACTGCTTGCTGGTGATTGTATAAATTGATTTAACAGTGTTAGAACACAATATAGCAATCCCTCATAAAACTAAAAAAGCACGTATCTATGCAGTTCTACCCTAGGTATGTGCCCTAAAGAAATTTTTGCACTGTGTGTGAGGGAATTATACTGGGTTAAATAATGTAGCCCAAAATTCATGTCTATCCAGAATCTCAGAATTTAGAAAATGTATCCAGTTAAGATGAGATCATCACCTATCACCATAACTATCCACTCTTTATCAACACTACTGTGAAAACACTCAGTAATATTTGTTTCTTTGTGTCTTTTTTTCTGAATGAGGGCTTGCTGTCAGGTAAAACCTATGTTAACTAGATATATATGCTTTTTTTTTTTGGTGGTACTAGGGTTTGAACTGAAGGCCTTGCACATACTAGACAGTCACTCTGCCACTTGAGCCATGATATATACGCTTTTTTAAAAAAATGGTGATTAGGGTAGGTTCTAAATCCACTGATTGACATTTTTTTTTGGTTGGGGGTACTTCAGTAAAAGCTTACTTAGTAAAGCAGGGAGAAAGGCGCACCCCCATAACATGCAGGAAGTGTGAGCAAGAGGAGCCTGTCATCCTCATAAGAAGGCCATGTAAAGAAAGAGGCAGAGTTTAGAGTGATGCAGCTACAATCTAAGGTGCACCAAGGATTGCCGGGGACCACCAAAAGCTAGAAAAAGGCAAGGAAGGATTCTTCCCTACAGCCTTCAGAGAGAGCATGGCCCTGCTTACAGAACCTCTCAACTATGAGACAAAAAGTCTCTGTTGCTTTTAAACCACCTAGTTTGTGATAATTTCTTATGATATCAATATTTGAAGTAGCAAAAAGGTAAGTAACATAGTACATTAGCTGGGTGCCAGTGGCTCATGCGTATAATCCTAGCTACTAAGGAGGCAGGGATCAGTAGGATCTTGGTTCAAGGCCAGCCTGGGCAAATAGTTCACAAGACCCTGTCTCAAAAATACCCAACACAAAACAGGGCTGATGGAGTGGCTCATGTGGCAGAACACGTACCTAGCAAACGTGAGGCCCTGAGTTCAAATCCCAGTGCCACAAAAAAAAAACCAGCATCCTGGAATTAAAGTGTCTTTAGGGAGGTGGAATGTATTCAGCCTGCCATAACTGGAAAAAAACAAAATCCATTAACAATAAAATAGATAAGTAAATATTGACCTACTTATTCCAGAATACTATACTATACAGCAATATACAAATGAACTGCAACTATCTGCATTAGCATGAGTCAATATTTAAATACCAGAGGAGAAAACTGTCAGAACACTATGTTTAATATCATTCAATAAATACCAAAATTAAAGCCAGGTACCACTAAACCAACACAGTTGTACACTGCACAATGATGGGGGGACATTGTGAGAAATGAGTTGTTAGGTAATTTTGCTGTTTCATAACCATGATAGAGTATCTTTACACAAATTTAAGATGTCATTAGACAATATAATACTATGAGACCATCCTCGTGTGCAGTCTGTCATTGACCAAAACGTCATTGTTTCACATGACCATACAGTGGAGATTTCTCTCATTTTCTTTCTCTCTCTCTCTCTCTCTCTCTCTCTCTCTCTCTCTCTCTGTGTGTGTGTGTGGGTGGGTGGGTGGGTGGGTGTGGGTGTTAAAAAATAAACCATAACACCATTCAGGCAAGTAGTTGCCTCTGGGGAAGAAAAGAGGGGGCACCATTACAGCAAGACAAAAAGGGCCTACAGACACAAGAATATTCTTTTTATTTTTTAACTAACAAGCATTACTCCTGTTTGTAAAGTTTGCACATTAAACAAAATTAGTTTCCTTACATTAATAATTGCTAATTGTTTCCACTAGAAACATCTTGAGGAGCAGATTGCTAAAGCTGACAGGGAGTATGAAGAATGCATGTCCGAAGATCTCTTGGAAAATATTAGAGAGATTACAGAAAAGTACAAGAAGAATGCTGCTCTACTGAAAGCGTCTGAGAAATGAAGATTGTTGTTGATTATCTTGTATCTTCTAGAAGTCTAGTTCATTAGCTGATATATGTATAACTTGAAATTATGATAATTTGTTAGATTATTACTTTTAAATGTAAAAGACAGTTTAATATATATAAGTGCAGTTAATAAAATTAGAAAAGTGTGGTGTTTTTTCTCCCATTTCTTTGCCTAATTTCAGATGGTGATAAGGTTGGTAGTGTGGTCTAAACCAGAAGTTAATAAACTACCATGTGAGCCACATTAGACACATTCACTTGCATGTTGTCTGTGACTGCCTTCACATGATAATGGCAGAGTTGAGTGTATGCAAGAGACCATGTGGCCTGCAAAGCTAGAAATGTTTACTCTCAGGTGCTTTATAGAAAAAGATTGCTCATCACTTGTATATATTGTACAAATACTGGCTAGTTTGAAAACTTTAATGCTAAACTTTGTTTTTTGGCAGTACTGGGATTTGAACTTGACCTTGCACTTGGTAGGCAAGCAGCTTTACCACTTGAGCCATGTCCCAGTCCCAATTTTAAATCTTCTTAATAATGTTGGATATATAGTCCAGTCCTCTCCTGACCTAGAGCCCTGTAGATTTCCAAGAAGCTAGAGTTCTCTCTGGCTTCATGCTTTCTTTACAAATGGATATGGAATGTGAAAATCACAGAAAACAAAATAATTTAGCTCAAACCCTCACATCAGAGATGAGAGTTCATTCCTAGAGAAGTTGTGGCTTACCTCAGTCACATCTGATAGTAGTGATAAAAGCAATATTAGAACATGGAACAAGTGTGAAATCCTGAATTTAGCCAGAAGAGTCATGAAATGTGAATATTCAGAATAGTGAGAAAGTCATGTTAAAATGTGAGGTTTTTAAACAGATCTCAATTGTTAGGAAACTTCTCCTCAGTTTAACTTTCTGTTCTTTCCATACTATTCTAACTCTAATACAAGTCAGACTGAAGGACATGATAGAGAGGTGAGCAATATAGTATACTATAGGAACTATAGTTAATATATGGAATTATTAACATGGCTTTGTGAAGAAGAGAGTATTCAGCCTGAGGATGAAATGAACAAAAAAAGGCCATAGTTGGGGGTAACTAATAGAATATGACATGATTAAGTTACCAGTTTACTCGAGAATCTTGACTTGTGGCATCCAATAGAACATTCACTAGAAATGGTCTATCTGCACAATCCAATATGGTAATAGCCCCAAGTAGCAACTGTGCACTTGAATGACATGACAAAAGAGACTCAAAAGCTTTGCCACTCAAAACCCAGTGTACAAACTCAACACCATCACCTGTGGACCTGTTAGAAATGCAGATCTTGGAGCCAGCATGGCGGTGCAAACTGTAATCCTAGCACTCAGAAATTTGAGGCAAGAGAATCAGAAGTTTGAGACCAACATGGGTTACATAGTTGAGACCCTGTCTCAAAAAAAAGGCCTGGCACCACTGGTTCATGCCTATAAGCCTAGCTACTCAGGAGGCTGAGATCAGGAGGACTGAGGTTCAAAGCCAGCCCCAGACAAATAGGTCACAAAATCCTACCTCAAAAACATCACAAAAAAGGGCTGGTGGAATGGCTCAAACAGTAAGAGCACCCGCCTAGCAAGTGTGAGGCCCTAAGTTTAAACCCCCATGTTGCCAAAAAAAAAAAAAAACCGAAAGAAATACAGACTCTTGACCCTTTCCAAACCTACTGAACCAGAATCTACACTTTTTATAACATTAACATAAAAAAAGTTTTCATAAGTTTTGACATATACCTGTAAAACTATCATCATAATCAAACATTTCTATCTTCACCAGAAGTTTTCTTATTGCTCTTTTCAGTCTTTTACCCATATGGACACCCTGCCCTGCCCCACACCAACACTCAGGCAAGTGCTGATCTTTCCGTTACTATATATCAACCATAATTTGTGTTTTCTAGAATTTTGCATAAATAGCTAATACAGTGCATGCATTTTGGGGTGTTTTCTTTTGAGATGGGGATCTTGCTATGATGCCCAGGCTAGGCTTGAACTCTTGAACTCGAGATCTCCTGCCTCAGCCTCAGTTCATAGCTGGGACTGCGAACACATGCTGCTGCACCTAGCTTATACAGTTTCCTATAGGTTCTTTAACTCAAGTGTTTGGGATCCATACACATTCTGGGTATCAAGTTGCTCATTTTTACTAGCAAATAATATTCCATTATACGAATACACTTGGGTTTATTTATCCATTCACCTGTTGATGATCATTGGGTTGTACTGTATTTCAGATGTAGTTTGAGTATCCCCAAAGGCTTCAAGTGTTGAAACTTAATCTCCATTTTGTGGTTATTAAGAGAGTGGAAACTTAATCCAACTACAGTGTTCAGGAAGTGATTAGGTTCAGATAAAGCTATTACAGTAGAGCCTCCATAATTGAATCCTGGTGACTGTAATGAGAAAGGAGACCAGATGATACACATGCACATATTCTCTTGCCATGTGATAGTCTGAGCTGCCTTGGGAGTTTGCCAGAAAGAAGGCTATCACCAGGGTCCCTAGACTGCCTCCAGAACCATGAGCCAAAATAAATCAGGTCTGCCTCAGATATTTTGTTATAGTAATGAAAAGCAGACTGAGACAGATTGTTTATAATTTCTGGCCATTATAAATAATGCCACAGAAACATACATATACACATATACATATGGACATAGGCTTTCATTTCTACTAAGTAAAAGACATGGAAACAAGCTCCAGCAGTAAGTCCCTGCAGTTCTAGAGTAAATTCATGCAGAGAAGTGCACATCTTTAAGAAAGTTCTTGGCATGTTACAAAGCCTTGAAAGAAACAGAACACTTGACCATCAGACAAGTCACTTACTGCATACATTTCCCATTGTGACCCTCACATCAAAGTCAGAGCCAAGAGCATTGTACCTCCAGGATGGATCAAAGCAGAACCTGAGGGCAAAAGTAAGCTGCCCAAAGAGGTAGGTCAGACTGTCATTCCCCTACAGCTTTGATACACCAAGGTTTTTTCCAAAGTTTTCACCTATCAACATAGAAGTGTCATAGAAGTAGCTGAAGAAGGAGAGGGGAAAAAGCCTCAAGCTGTTTATAAATTAGTCATCTCATATGTGGGGCCCAAGGAGAAAGCACTCAGCGAGTACATTGTAGCCACATTCAGCAGCCCTGGAAGTCTGTTCTAGGGAAGATCTTCCTAATGAGCTGTGAACAGAAGACCTGGTCATCCACTTTGTGTAAAGTGACCTGAGATGAGAAGATACCAGATTCCTCAGCAGTGGCTAATGGCTTGGCCTTTGGGTTAGTGCCTAGAAAGCAAAGGGCTTTACTGAAAGATGGGAGACAGTTGTTTATAATAGAGCCAAGTGGATGAACATATGGGAATGGGCACAAAGTGTGAAGTTGTGTGCCACATGGTACAGAAAACAATGAAAAGCACTGACAGAATCACTTAGCCAATTTGAAGTTAAGTAGAACTGGTGTGATGAGCACCTGGATGGCCATGCTGTCAGAAATGAAAGACATGTAGGCCCAACAGCAAAGACACTCCTACTTCCCAAGACTGAAACAGTTACTGCTACTTCTGAATGTTCATCTGGTCAGCAACAGAAACCAGCACTGAGCCTCTGATACAGCACTCTCCCTTGAGGACTCCAACTGCACTTGGTGGCAGGTTGACCACATGAGGCCTCTTCCATCCTAGTAGGCCCAGCACTTTATCCTCATGAGGATAGGTCTCTATTCTGGGAAAGGAAAACAAAATGAAAATACAACCTATAAAAATGTGGGACCCTCTAAGGTTAAAACCAGAGGAAAATTCAAATTCTTAAGGGATGGGGCATAGTCCAATGGTTGAGCACTTGCATAGCCTGCCCCAGGCTATGCAAAAAAAAGAAAAAAGAAAAAAAGAAAAAGAACCTAATTCAAAAATCAGCCAAAACCAAAAAAAAAAAAAAAAAAAAGCAAAACAGGATGTAATTAGTAAAGAAAAAAGCAAAATTTTAATCTAAGAAAACAGAAGTACAATATTATTTTTTTTGCTTTGCTTTTTTTTTCTATTTTTTTCCTTTTTTTTTTTTTTTTGGTGCTGGGGACCGAACTCAGGGCCTTGCACTTGCCAGGCAAGCACTATTCCACTGAGCTAAATCCCAAACTCCTATTTTTTTAACAATTTAATAGAGATGCTTTTTCCTATCCATTACATTCCTGTCCTCAACATCACTGGGAGCTTAAGGAATGTCTGACCCACAGGCATGGAATTCTGTATACATAGCATCTAACCAATGAAAGAAAACATAGGAGTGAACCCATGACCATGGGTTCATGGGTTCATGGGTTCAATGTGTGATCCACTGGTTGGATCACACATTGGCTTTCAAGAATGCTAAGACAGACATCTAAAGGTGCAACTGAAATGCCAGCTCAGAGAACTATCTAAAGGGATAAGATATCACCCTGTTAGGTGCAACCTATTTATTAAATCAGAGACCTCTGTATGGAGCTGTGTCACCAGTAAGAAGGATACATGGGGAGTGGGGGTGGGGATCAAAGAGTGGAACCAACATTTGCTCCATTTTGCATGGATCCCAGTTACCCACTGGGGATTTTGTGCTCCTGATCTCTCAAACTCTGGATTGGCAGCCCTGTTCCCAAAGTGAACATATTCTAGAGATATATCAAGGGTACCATTGATCTACTGGTTACAGCTGGCACCAGGACACTTTGGACTTCTGGTGCTTGGAGAACAGCAGGAAGGTACAAAGAGCTGAACATGCTCCTTATGTACAATGGTGGCAGAGCCTAGTGATTCTATATCCTCCCTATGCCCTGGCCCCATTGTGACTATGAACAAATAAGTGCAGCAACCACAAACTGAGAAGACTGTGACTATCATGTCTCAGACCCCTCAAGTGTGAAGTTTTGTGTCACGGCACCAGGTAAACCTACGTGGTAGCTGAGAAGAGTCAAATTTCAGATGGAAAATGGAGAAGAGAGGGGATGAGTATCAACTATGGTCCCTGAGATCAACCACAGGAGCAGAAGCTGCATGATTCCCAATCACCTCATTCTTGTGTTCCTCAAAGAGTAATGCTCATGACACCCACAGAGGAGTTGTACCCTGACCCCTGTGAAGACCTAGATGGTGTGGTGAGCTGTGGAAGCTCTAAGGATATACCTCACAGGCTTCCTGCCACTGGGAGCAAAGTGACTTTGGCCCCAGAATTCCCTAATACCTTCTCCATACCTTCCTCAGAGAGCCCGGCAGTGTAGGGAGCTTCTACCCAAACCTCTCTCCTTTCCCCTTCATTGCTTTGAAGCTTCAACCTTCCTTGGCTCCCTCCCTATTTCTTTAATAAAATTCTTGCATATGGAATCTTATTTTGGCCTTTACATCTAGGAGGACTGACACTAACACAATTTATAATTTAAATTAAGGAGATTCCTGCCAGGTGTGGTGGTTCACACCTGTAATCCCAGCACTTGGCTGAGACAGAAGGTTGGTGAATTGGAGGCTAGCCTGGGGTACAAAGCAAGACCCTGTCTCAACAAACCTAAATAAGTCAAACCTAAATAAGGCATGGCTCAAGCTGTAGAATGCCTGCATAGTAAGTGTGGAGAAATGTGTTCAAACTCTGCTACCAAGAAAAAAAAGAAATCTAAATAAATAAATTGCATTCTTTACAATGTTGAGTGTTCCTGACAAAAAAATCATGACATCTATTTGTTGAAGGCCCTTGTGGGTTTTTATTTTTTATTTATTTATTTATTTTGTGTGCGTGTGTGTGTGTGTGTGTGTGTGTGTGTGTGGTGGATTTGAACTCAGGGCCTACACCTTGAGCCACTCCACTGGCCCTTTTTCGTGAAGGGTATTTTCAAGATAGGGTCTTGAAAACTAGAACTATTTGCCCAGGCTGGCTTTGAACCACAATCCTCCTAATCTCTGCTGCCTGAGTAGCTAGGATTACAGGAGTTAGCCACTGGCACCCAGCCCTTGTTGGGTTTTTTGATTTCTCTGTATAGCCTGGCTCTTGTGGCTCATGGCTGTAATCCTAGCTACTCATGAGGCAGAGATCAGAAGGCACAAAGTTCAAAGTCACCTCCTGGGAGATCCAAGATGGTGACTATGGTATGGAAGCAGATAGCCTGAGCTCTGACTCCAAAACCTCACTAAGACGCTGGAGCTACACTCAGCAGAAGTAAAGCACCAACCAGAATCTAAACTCTGACACCCTGAACCCCTAGCCAATGGAAGGCATCCCCACAACACATTACCCTGAGAATACTTGAGGGCTGCTAACGCTGCTGCAGTTGCCACCACTTGCTCCAAACCTACCTGCAAGACATTCTACAGACCAAACAGGTGAGCACCACACGTCACACAGAATACCCCCAGCCACCCCCAGGATAAATCAGCACAGCCACTGGGCAGACTGACCCCACCCCCAAAAAAATTGAATGATAAATAGTGAACTGTAATCTAGTACAACAGCAGAGGAGGCAAGAAAGCTGAAAGTGCACCAAAGAGGGAGAGGCAAGAAACTAATCTTGGAGCAAAGTATCAGTAAACAAATGCTTGAAAGGCAGCTGATTGCAGGCAGGGTGATAAGCTACTCCCCAAATCAGGGCAGGTAGCAGATCACAGAGCTCATCACCTGGGCCAGTGAGCATTACCCAAAGTCAAACTGTCCTGCAAAATTGAAAAACAAACAGCAAACCATCATAACACACTGACAGCAGAGGGGGCTGACGGAACACTGCTCCTGCCCCAGAGAAAAGATGTGGGGCAAGGAAATAAGCCCCAGCCAGGAAATCACAGTAAACAAGCACAGCAAAAAGCCTCCTCCAAAGCGGGACAACTAGTAGACTACAGGGATGATCTCCTAAACCTGAGGGCAGATTTCAAACTTAAACAGCCACACCTCACTGGGGGGAGAGGCTAACCAAGCAGCTGAAGCCTAAGGGTAACACAGCTATCAGCTGAGGAAATCAATAGCTCTGACCACTCTGCATGATCTGGCAAAGGTACCTCACCTCACAATTTCAATTCAACTGGTAGACAGAGGAAAAAACACTACTCACAAGCCAATCACCTGTCAAGACCACATCAGAGCTTCTGTTTATATGCCCATACCAGAATTGGATCCTGGAGGGGTAACTCCAGAACTTAAACTAAGACTGACATTCTATTTTTCCCAAAACTGGTGTTTTTCCTCTTTTTCGTTTTGTTTTGTTTTTTGTTTGTTTTCATTTGTTTGTTCATTTTTTCCTGTGGATTTATTTTTTGTCTATTTGTTTTGCTATTGTGGGTTTTTGATTTTATTTTTATTCCTATTATCTCTTTTTTTCTTTCTCTTTCTATGCTATCAACTTTACCATCATCATCTTCTCATCCCTACTCTCATCCACTTCACTCTCCCTCCTTCTCCTGTGCTAAAATCCATTGCTTCCCTCCCAAAAAACTCATTCTGCCCCTTCTCACCCACTCTCTCCCCCTGCCCTCACCTTGCCATCCCATTTTCTCCCAACCTATCACCAGACTACACCTCCCTCCTACCCATTTCTCACCTGATGACCAACCTACTATACCAACTTTACACAACCCCAAACCCCTGGAATCCCTAACACAAGAACCCTACACTACAACAACAAAAATACACCCAAACACACACAAGGGCCATAAAAACCAGCAGCCCTGACACTGCTTCCCCCACTGATCCACCCCACTTCCCACCTCCCCCTTTAGTGTCACCCTATCCAACTCCCCAAATTTCTACAGCTAGCCTTACAAACGTTAATCACTCCCCACCCCCATGGCTTATAGATATTACCACCAAGGGGTCTCCTACATAACATTTAAACACTGGTTGGGCATTAAACCTGTAAAATAGTTATTACTAAATTACACCCAGACCAGGGACAGAAATAGCACCTTAGCTAAAAACCCAAGACAGCCACAAAACAAAAATTAAATCAAGGTAAAGAAAACAGGTGACCTACTAGCCTATCACCAACCCCCAAAATAATTTAATACAGGATTCAGAGGGAAATGAAGAAAACAGATACTCAGTTCTGGACTCCAACAAAACAAAGATAAATGACACCAAGGAACCCAATGATGTCCACAAAAACAACCTTAAAGAAGAAATCCTGCAAGTAATCACTGAGAATTTCATAGAGATGATACTAGACATAGTTAACCAAAATGTGTAAGAGGTACTCAAGAAATGTCAAGACACCAAAAATAGAGAATACAAGAAGACACAGAAACAAATAAATGAACTCATAGGATCCCTAAATAAACACCAAAGTGAAACAGAGAACACTATAAATACATAGGATCTGCATTTGCTTCTTCTGTTTTGCAGGTGCCTCACCTACACGGGACTGCTTTAGGCTAATTTATAGAATTCAAACTTTAAACAACTTCTGTGGTATAAACTGGAGCTGGTACACATAGAGGGCTGGTGTGTTGGTATGAATCCTAGGTGATTTTATTTTTTATTGTCCAGACCCATCTTTCAAAAAAAAAATGTTCCTCTGGCTGTCTTGGAAATAGGAATTGGGCTTATTTCCAATACCTGTTACTCTGAGGATTAGCCATTTGCATAGAGTTGGGCTTTTTTTGTAGGGCAAAGGAGATAGAGGTCTTACTTTGAGCAGATCTCAGAGTCTGCCTTTCTGTCCCTCCTCCTTAAAAAGCTATGAAAACAGCATTCATTTTCATCTAGGATTAATAAACACTTTGTTTTGGAAAATGCCTGCCTCAGTGATTCCCTTTCCCTCAGAGATAAATGAATTAAAGATGAAAATAGACAATATTAAAGAGGAAGTGACCCATGACATGGAAAACCTCAGAAAAAAGAATGAAACAGAAACACAAAACACAGTGGAAGTTCACTCCAGCAGACTAGATCAAGGGGAAAACAGAATCTCAGAACTTGAAAATAAAATAGAAATTAAAGGAAAAACTAAAGAACATATTAGTCAAACAACTCAAGACCTACAAAAGGAATATGCAAGAACTCACTGACTCCATCAAAAGACCAAACCTGAGGATCATGGGCATTGAAGAAGGAGAAGAGCTCCAAGCAAAAGGGATTCTTAATATAGCCAATAAAATAATAACAGAAAATTTCCCAAATCTACAGAAAGTTATGCCCATTCAGGTACAGGAAGCCTCCAGGACACCAAACAGACTTGACCAAAATAGAACTTACCCACAACATATTGTCATTAAAACAACAAACACAGAGAACAGAGAAAGAATATTGAAGGCAGTAAGAGAGAAAAAGCAAATAACATATAAAAGTAAATCCATCAAAATCACAGCAGATTTCTCAATGGAAACCTTAAAAGCAAAAAGGGCATGGAGTGAGGTATTCTGGGCACTGAATGAAAATAACTTCAACCCTAGGATACTCTACTCAGAAAAGCTATCATTCAAAATAGATGGAGTAATAAACGTCTTCCATGATAAGCAGAAACTAAAACAATACATGGCCACCAAACCACCACTACAAAAGATTCTCCAAGGAATTCTGCACACAGAAGATGAAAGCAAACAAAACCACGAGAGGACAGGCAGCACCAAACCACAGAAGAAAAGACAAGGAATCAGAGAGTAGCATTGATTCAACTGCACAATCAAATCCTTAAACAACAAAAACATCTAAATGACAGGAATCACCTTATACGTATCAATACTAACACTGAATGTCAACAGACTCAACTCCCCCATCAAAAGACACTGTTTGGCAAACTGGATTAAAAAGGAAGATCCAACAATCTGTTGTTTACAGGAGACCCATCTCATTAACAGAAACAAACACTGGCTTAGGGTGAAAGGCTGGAAGATTTACCAAGCTAATGGCCCCCGAAACCAGGCAGGAGTAGCAATGCTTATATCAGACAAAGTAGACTTCAAACTTACATTGATCAAATGAGATAAAGAAGGACACTCCATACTAATAAAAGGATAAATACACCAAAATGAAATAACAATTATCAACCTATATGCACCCAATCTCAGTGCACCCAATTTCATCAAACATACTTTAAAGAACTTAAAAGCACATATAGACTCCAATACAGTGGTAGAGGAAGACTTTAATACCCTCCTATCACCAATAGATAGGTCATCCAAACAAAAAAGCAATAAAGAAATTCTAGAACTAAATCACACCATAGATCAAATGGACCTAGCTGATAGATATTTATCAAACATCCACACAATATACATTCTTCTCAGCAGCTTATGGAACTTCCTCCAAAGTAGATCGTATCTTAGGACACAAAGCAAGCCTCAGCAAATATAAGAAAATAGAAATAATCTCATGCATTCTATCTAATCATAATGCATTAAAACTAGAACTCAACAACAAAACAACATCAGCAAATACACAAACAATTGGAAGCTGAACAACACATTGCTCAATGATCAGGGGGTCATTGATGAAATAAAAGAGGAAATTAAAAGTTTCCTGGGAGTTAATGAAAATGAAAACAAAAACTACCAGAACCTATGGGACACAGCAAAGGCAGTCCTAAGAGGAAAGTTTATAGCCATGAGTGCATATATCAAAAGGACAGAAAGATCTCAAATAAATGACCTAATACTGCATCTCAAACTCCTAGAAAAACAAGAACAAGCAAAACCCAAATCACGCAGCAGGAGAGAAATAATAAAAATAAGGGCCAAAATTAATGAAATAGAGACCAAAAAAAAAAAAAAAACAAAAAACCATACAAAGAATCAACAAAACAAAAAGCTGGTTCTTTCAAAAAAATAAACAATATTGACAGACCCCTAGCAAACCTGATTAAGATAAGGAGAGAAAAAACCCAAATCAGTGAAATCAGAAATGCAAAAGGAGAGGTAACAAAAAACACCACGGAAATCCAGGGAATCATTAAAGACTACTTACTTTGAGAACCTATATTCCAATAAATTTGAAAATCTTGAAGAAATAGACAAATTTCTAGATACTTATGACCATCCAAAATTGAAACAAGAGACCATTAATCACCTAAATAGACCTATAACACAAAATGAAATTGAAGCAACAATAAAGATTCTCCCAAAAAAGAAATTCCAGAATCTGTTGGATTCTTTGCTGAATTCTATCAGACCTTTGAAGAAGAACTAATACCAACTCTCCTTAAATTTCCACAAAATAGAAAGGGAAGGAATACTGCCTAACTCATTCTATGAAACCAGTATTACACTCATCCCAAAACCAGACAAAGACACATCCAAAAAGGAGGACTGTAGGTCAATCTCCTTAATGAGCATCAAAGCAAAATCCTCGATAAAATAATGGCAAACTGAATCCAACAATGCATCAGAAGGATCATACACCATGACCAACTTCATCCCAGCGATACAGACAGGGGTGGTTCAACATACGCAAATCTATAAATGTAATACAGCACATTAATAGAAGCAAAGACAAAAACCACTTGATAATCTCAATAGATGCAGAAAAAGCCTTTGATAAGATTCAACACTACTTCACGATAAAAGCTCAAAGAAAACTAGGAATCAAAGGAATGTACCTCAACATTATAAAGGCTATATATGACAAACCTATAGCCAACATCATACTTAATAGAGAAAAACTGAAACCATTTCCCTTAAAATCAGGAATGAAACAGGATGCCCACTATCCCCACTCCTATTTAACATAGTCCTAGAATTCCTATCCAGAGTAATAAGGCAAAAAGAAGAAATAAAAGGAACACAAATAGGTAAAGAAAGTGTCAAAATATCCCTATTTGCAGATGACATGATCCTATATCTCAAAGACCCAAAAAACTCTACCCCAAAACTCCTAGACACCATAAACAGCTTCAGCAAAGTGGCAGGATACAAAATAAACTTAAAAAAATCATTTGCTTTTTTATATACCAAAAATGAACAAATTGAGAAAGAATACATGAAAACAATTCCATTTACAATAGCCTCAAAAAAAAAAATACCAAGGAGTAAACTTAACAAAAGATGTGAATGACCTCTATAAGAAGACTACAAAACTCTGAATAAAGAGATAGTGGAAGACTACAGAACGTGAAAGAAACTCCCATGCTCATGGATTGGTAAAGTCAACATAGCAAAAATGCTGTACTACCAAAAGCAATCTACATGTTTAATGCAATTCCCATCAAAATCCCAATGACATTCATCACAGAGATTGAAAAATCTAAAGTTCATTTGGAAACACAGGAGACCGTGAATAGCCAAGGCAATACTCAGAAAAAAGAGCAATGCTGGAGGTATCACAATACCTGACTTCAAACTATATTACAAAGCAATAACAATAAAAACAGCATGGTACTGGCACAAAAACAGACATAAAGACCAGTGGAACAGAATAGAGGATCCAGATATGCATTCACACAGCTATGCTCGCCTTATTTTTGACATAGTCACCAAAAACATATGATGGAGAAAAGACAGCCTCTTCAACAAATGTTGCTGGGAAAAGTGGTTATCCGTCTGCAGAAAACTGAAACTAAATCCATGTAAATCACCCTGTACTAATATCAACTCCAAATGGATCAAGGACCTTAGTATCAGACCTGAAACTCTGAAGCTAGTACAGAAAAGACCAGGGAACATTCTGGAAGCAATAGGTATAGGCAAGAACTTCCTCAATAGAACCCCAGCAACTCAGCAACTAAGAGAAAGAATGGACAAATGGGACTTCATAAAATTAAAAAGCTTCTGCACAGCAAAAGAAATGCTCTCTAAACTGAAGACACCACCCACAGATTTGGAGAAAATATTTGTCAGCTATACATCAGACAAAGGGCTGATAACCAGAATATACAGGGAGTTTAAAAGACTAAACTGCCTCAAAATCAATGAACCAACAAAGAAATGGGCAACTGAACTAAAGAGAACTTTTTCAAAAGAAGAAATTCAAATGGCCAAACACACATGAAAAAATCCTCACCATCTTTGACCGTAAAGGAAATGCAAATCAAAACCACACTAAGATTCCACCTCACTCCTGTTAGAATAGCTATTATCAAAAACACCAACAACAACAAATGTTGGCAATGATGTGGTGAAAAACAAACCCTCATACACTGTTGGTGGGAATGCAAACTAGTACAACCACTTTAGAAAACAATATGGAGGCTTCTTAAAAAATTAAACATAGATCTGTCATATGATCCAGCAATCCCACTCCTAGGGATATACTCAAAGCAATGCCAACTCAAGTTACTCCAGAGGCACCTGCACACCCATGTTTTTTGCAGCGCTATTCACAATAGCCAAGTTATGGAAACAGCTAAGATGCCCCACTACAAACAAATGGATTAAGAAAATGTGGTATTTATACACAATGGAATTTTACTCAGCCATGAAGAAGAATGAAATGTTATCATTTGCAAGTAAGTGGATGGAATTGGAGAACATCATCTTAAGTGAAGTTACCCAGGCTCAGAAAACCAAAAATCATATGTTCTCCCTCATATGTGGACTTTAGACCTAAAACAAATGCAGTAATATTGGACTTGGGTCACATGCTAAGGGGAGAACACATACAGGAGAAATAAGGAAAGGTAGGAAACCCAAAACTTGGAAGTGTCTGATGTGTCCACTGTAAAGGAGTTAATATAGTAATCTTAAAACAACAGAGGTCAATATATGAAGGTGACTGGGAACTAGCGAAAAGGTCAGGTAGAGATGAAGCAATTTGGGTTGTAATATTCATTTGCATGGAAGCAGTGCTAGGAATCTTTCTGTACAGCTATTCTTATGTCAAACTAGCAAAAATGCTGTGCCTTTCTTATTATTGCTTATGTCTTCTCTTCAACAAAATTGGAGAAAAGGGCAGAACAGATTCTGCCTGGAAGTGAGGGGTTGGGTGGAGAGGAGGGGACGGGGGAGTGTGTGGGGGTCTGGGGGAAAAATGGCCCAAACAATGTATGCACATATTAATTAATTAATTAATTAATTAATTGAAACAAAAAGTCAGCTCCTGGCAAACAGTTCACAAGACCCTATCTTGAAAACACTCATCACACAAAAAAAGGGCCGGTTGGGTGGCTCAAGTGATATAGTGCCTGCAATTTCTCTTTATAAAAATCTTATATGTTTTAAATTTATTCCTAGGTGTCTTATCTTTTGTTGCTATTTTAAGTGAGTCTTCCATTGTGTTTTTTTTCTGGTTGTGATTTGTATGTATTGAAAGATATTGACTTCTACATATTTATCAAATTTGTCACAAACTTACAAAATCTTTTTTTGTTGCGGTACTGGGACTTGAACTCAGGGCCTTCACCCTGAGTCACTCCACCAGTTCTTTTTTGTGATGTGTGTTTTAAAACAAGGTTCCCTGGATTATTTGCCCGGGTGGCTTTGAACCAAGATCCTCCTGATCTCTGCCTCCTGAGTAGCTAGAATTACAGGCGTGAGCCACAGGCGCCTGGCTCAAAATCTTTTATTATTCAGAAGTTTTGTTGTAGTTGAGTCTCTTAAGTTTTCTAGTTATAATAATTATTGCAAATACTAATAGCTTTAGTTACATCTTTTACTGATAATTATACTTCCAGTTTCCTTCTTTTGTCTACTTGTGTTGGCTGGTAATCAAATTGAGTATTAAATAGTACTCCAAAAAGTGGCCATCCTTGACTTTTTCCTAATTTTATGAGGGATACTTTAGTGATTCCCATTAACCACAATGCCAGTTTTTATGCTGATTTATTAATATCAATTTTTTATGCGGGGAGTATGCTGTACTGGAGTTTGAACTCAGGGCCTCACACATGCTAGGGAAGTTATCCACCACTGTGGACATTGTAGATGCTTAAAAGTCAAAATTAAACATTTTTAATAAAAGCCGGCTACTCTGGAGGCAGAGATCAGGAGGATTGTGGTTCAAAGCCAGCCCAGGCAAATATTCACAAGATCCTCTTGTGAAAATACCCAACACAAAAAAAACATGATTTTTTTTCATATCTTCATATGAGTATTTTCCTAACATACAAACATCCTTACATTCCTATATTAAATATCACTTGGGCATGACGCATTTTTTATGTGCTGAATTCTGTTAATATATTATTTGAATTTTATCTTTTGCTTATACAGTCATAAGTGAAATTGGTGGTCTGATAGTTTTTAATATTTGTCAGGTCTGGGTATCAATGTTATACTCACTTCAAAGAAGGATGTTAGATGTTTTCATTTTTCTTCCTGTTTTTGGAGGGGGACAATGATGGGGTCTTGCTATGTTACCCAGGCTGGCCTCAAATTAGTATGCTCAAATGATCCTCCTCTCAAGTGCGGGGATTACATGTGTGCACCACCACAATGGTCTCTTTTTTTTTTTTTTAACTGTATTTAAAGCTATGAATTTTCTTCTGGTTTCTACCTTAGCAATGGATCCTGTGTTTTTGTATGTTGTCTTCAGTTTCAGCCAGTGGTGTCTCTTTTTCTAAGAACTGTTCAAAATAGTTTTAAATTTTCATATAGAAGGGTTCCCCCATCTCTATAAATTATGTATTGCTTATAACCAGAGAATACTATCTGTAATATTTCTGTTTAAATGTTGCTGATGCTTTTTCTTTGTGTTTGAAATAATTTTTGTGAGGGCTCATGGGTAATTGAAAAGAAAACATTCTATTTTAAGGATGTACAAATTGTTATGTTATCAATCAGCTCTATCCTAGCAACTGTTTCTAAGTCTTCTGTAATTTATTTAGTTTTTGTTTTGTTTTGTTTACTTACCAATTGCTAACAGATTGAGAAACAGAAAGGCTCGGTAACTTTACCAAGTTATCATAAGTAAATGACAAAATTTTCTGGCTAATGGCAAAATCTGATTTCAGGCAGTCTAATTTCAAAACCTCAATTCTTGGGGGCCGAGGGTTTCGCTCAGTGTGGTAGAGCATTTGCCTAGCAAGCAGAGGACCTGAGACCCTGGGTTCAATTCCTAGCACTACAAAAAAAAAACTTTTTCCCTGAGACAAGGTGTCACTGTGCTACCCAGGTTGGCCTTGAACTGGTGGTCCTACCATCTCAGCCTCCTGAGTTGATGGGATTGTAGCCAGGATAGAACCTCAATTCTTAACTACCATACCATACAGGCTTTCATAAACATTTGTTAAATTTTTCTTTGCGTAATGTCACTGGGGGTGACATCATTCAGGAGGAGAAAGATCTCCCTGGAGAACAATTTGAAATCAATAAAAAGGATTGTGAAGACACAAGTTTGCAAGGTACCCAGTAAGTCAGTCCAGTTCTCCAAGGAGCCGAGGAGTTTAGCAAAATGGTACTATGGCTAGAGCAGAAGGAAGTGTAAACTACATAAAATTTTGGTCCAGGAAGTTACCAAGGGCTGGTTCGATAAGTAAGGGTGTGGTGGTGTGGGGCAGGGAGATGTGGTTAAATGTGGGATGGTAAAAAGGGCTAGCAGTAAGTGGGGGACAAGCTGCACCAACGTTCTTAAGAGGGTCACGATAATGGAATCCTTTATCCTTTGCAGACCTTCCAACCTCTGACTGGAGAGAAAGATACCAGCCCTAAAGCAGGATACTCCCCCCACTAGACACTAGGAGGGTTAAGATCCAAATGGGGAAGGCCTGTAAGAGGGAGGGAACAGCTCCTTGGTGGGGGAAAGGTGAAGTCCTGAGAGCTCTCCTTAACAACTATTTCAACTCCTGAGAGAGGAAGATGTCAGTGCTGAAAAAGCTAGTCTGTTCATTAACAGAAATGAGTCCACCTTAGGGAACTTTTGGGGTACTCTGTCTAAAAGAGGATGTAAACCACAGCAGTGTCCTAGCAGAGAGACAGAATAGTGGGAAAACTATTTCTTCTTTATCTTTCAGCATCACAAATAGAAACAGTATCTATTCTCTATGAATTAAACAATAAGTTAGTTGCCTGGGTTCTTAAACTAAGGCCTTAAGTACTTTGCGCACAAAAAAATGGACAATGTAAAACTCCAACACTGCGTCGGGTGAGAAATGGAATAGTTGTAGAATGGATTCCCTACACATTTGACAGCTTTGGAGTAGGTCTATCTGAGAGTTGGTTTTCTAGGCAAAGTCCAAGTTTAGATCTTGGAAAAGGAATTCCATCCAGATCTGCTCTCATACCATACTTCCAATTATGTGGAAGCAAAACAGCTAGCTGCCTGAAATGATCCACTTTCAGGAGAGGAAGGAGACACACAGAATTGAGACAAGCTGGAAACAGAGTTAGCTGTGGAAAAAGCTGGTTATCTCTGGCATATCCTCCCAGATGGAAGGTGGTGAAGAGAAAGTGGGTTGCTAGGAACTCCAAACAGCATATCTGCATGTCTTTCCTTGATGATACTTCTGTCCTGGGGCAAAGAAAAGGTACTTTGAGAGTTCCATCAATAAGTGGAGAAGTGTGGCTTCTAAGGGAAGGGAGAGTTAAGAGACTCCCATTCTATGGAAAAGTCACACTGAGAACTGAAGAAACCACTTAGAGCTAAAAAAAAAAAAAAAAAAAGCCAGGTAAAGCTCTGTAGTGGGGGCCAGGCATGGTGGTACATACCTGGAAGCCCAGCACTTGGGAGGCTAAGGTTGGAGGATCACTTTAGCTCAGGAGTTCCACATGGCAAACCTAAGATAGGGCTTGGACTCAGAGCCCCACACTTATTAGGCAGGTGCTCTACCACTTGAGCCATTCCTCCAGCCCTGTTTTTGTGTTGGGTATTTTTCGAGATAGGGTATTGTGAACTATTTGCCCAGGGCTGGCTTTGAACCTCAATCCTCCTGATCTCTGCCTCCTGAGTAGCTAGGATTACAGGCATGAGCCACCTACTGCCAGCTAAGATTCCATCTCTTTAACAAAAACAACAAGCTAAAAACAAAAACAAAAGCCAAGAAAAGACCCTACCAGACCAGTCCTGTAGAAACAAGTTGGATTCATTGACCTTGCTAGGGTGAGGAGGAATTGGATGTGGAATGTCTCATAAGATGGAGCATTGCAGTTTGGACTTGGGTGGATTGACAGAAGAAGGAATTGCTAGGCTTTTTTTTTTTTTTTTTTTTTGTAACTGCAGTAAAGCCTTTATTATGCTTGATTAGAATCATTGTTGTGTTGGCCTTCTCTGTGTCCTGTTAAAGGCATCATTTATCACAGCCTGAATGCTAGAAGAGTTTCTCACACCCTGATTAGAGTTCAGAGTGCTGGTCAAGGAAAGTAATTTGGCTGACGAGGTAGCCATAGAAAACTCTTAGTGAAGCCAGGCACAGAGGCCCATGCCCACAAACCCAGCATTTTGAAGACTGAGTACCTTGAAGAATTTGGTGGTAAGAAGGTTTTCTCAAGAGCCCCTTACCTGCTGACATCATCAGAGGACATAACCCTCCCAGGCTGTCACAGGACTCAGGTATGGACATGGCCCATCTGGTAACAACCCAGCTGCTGTTCCTTCTGCTGTGGGTGGCTGAATGGGTTGTCTAGTTCAGGACTACTCAGGCCAGGGTCAAACTTTTATATGTCAGCAATGGACTCCAAGCAGCAGAAGGAAAAGCCGGGCCCAAAGGACAAGTTGCATGAGCAGTAAAGCCCCTGGAAGAAGAACTCCTGCTGCTTCAGCAACACCAGCCAGGAAGCCCTTAAGGATATCTCCTACCTATACAGATTCAACTGAGAAAGATGGAGCCTGTCTATGAATGGCACTTCATCCAGGGCACCTGCCTCGACGAGTTCTCCCCCAACTTGGGGCCCTGGATCCAGCAGGTGAGCTAGAGCTGGGGCAAAGACAGGATCCTCAACATGCCCCTGTGCAAAGAGTATTGTCAATGCTGGCGGGAGGATTGCCGCACCTCCTTCACTGGCAAGAGCAACTGGCACAAGGGCTGGAACTAGATGTTAGGGTGTAACCAGTGTGAGCTGCCTGCTATCCCTTCATCTTCTACTTCCCTACCTCTGCTGCTCTGTGTGAGGAAATCTGGAGTCGCTCCTACAAAGTCAGCAACTACAAACAAGGGAGTGACCGCTATGTCCAGATGTGATATGACCCAGCCCAGGGCGACCCCAAGAAGGAGGTGGTAAGGGCCTATGCTGAGGCCATAAGTGGAGCCAGGCTCTGTGGGGCCTGGTTTCTCCTGCCCAGCCTGCCCCTAATGCTGTTCTGGCTGCTTACCTGAGTTCCTTTTTCTCTGGGACATGGATATCCCTGCTCTGCTTAGCCTCACACCTCCCAGCTATTCAGTTTCTGCTCCTGATGGGGCCTCTGGCAGCCAGTTTAATTAAAGCAAACACTCTAAAAGAGAATTTTAAAAAAGAAGTTTTCTCAGAATTGACAAATGGTACTACATGAAACTGAAAAGCTTCTGCATAACAAAAGAAATGGTCACAAGATTGAAGATGCATCCCACAAAATGGAAGAAAATCTTTGCCAGGTATACATCTGACAAGGAATATACAGGGAGCTCAAAAAACTAAACTCCAAAAAAAATCAATGACCCAATGAAGAAATGGGAAAAGGAACTGAACAGAACTTTTTCAAAAGATGAAGTCCAAATGGACTAAAAAACACATGAAAAAATGTTCAACATCCCTGGTCATAAAGGAAATGCAAATCAAAACCACATTGAGATTCCACTTTACTCCTGTTAGAATGGATACCATCAAGAACACAAACAACAACAAATGTTGGTGAGGATGTGGGAGAAAAGGAACCCTCATACACTGCTAGTGGAAATGTAAATTAGTACAAACACTATGGAAACAGTATGGAGGCTCCTCAAAAAACTAAGAACAGGACTGCCGTATGATTCAGCAATACCTCTCCTAGGAATAGATCCAAAGGAGTGTAAGTCAAGATACAATAAAGACACATGCAAACCAATGTGTATTGCAGCACAGTTCACGATAGCCAAGCTATGGAAACAACCCCCACACACAAAATGGAGTTTTATTCAGCCATAAGGAAGAATGAAACCATGTGGCTTAAAGGTAAATGGATGCAACTGGAGGACATCATGTTAAGAGAAGAAGTCAGGCTCAGAAAGACAAAGGTCACATGTTTTCCCTTCTATGTGAGAGATAGACACAATACAAATATAAGCAATATTGTGAAAAACAGGTTACTCTAAAGAGAGGTCACTACTGGGAGAGTGAGGGTAAAAGAAGAAAGATAAGAAGGTGAATATGGGCCAGGCTCTAGTGGCTCATGCCTGTAATCCTAGTTACTCAAGAGGCAGAGATCAGGAGGATCACAGTTAGAAGCCAGCTGGACATGATAAAAGCGAGAGCACACAAGGGAGAGGTGAGGATAGGTAAGACACCTAAAAAATTAGCTAGCATTTGTTGCCCTTAACTCAGAGAAACTAAAGCAGATACCTTAAAAGCAACTGAGGCCAATAGGAAAAGGGGACCAGAAACTAGAGAAAAGGTTAGATCAAAAAGAATTAACCTAGAAGGTAACACCCAAGCACAGGAAATCAATGTGAGTCAATGCCCTGTATAGCTATCCTTATCTCAACCAGCAAAAACCCTTGTTCCTTCCTATTATTGCTTATACTCTCTCTACAACAAAATTAGAAATAAGGGCAAAATAGTTTCTGCTGGGTATTGGGGGGGGAGAGGGAGGGGGTGGAGTGGGTGGTAAGGGAGGGGGTGGGGGCAGGGGGGGTGAAATGACCCCAAGCCTTGTATGCACATATGAATAATAAAAGAAAAAAAAATAGAAGCCAGCTGGGCAAATAGTTTATGAGAACCTATCTGGAAAAGACCCACCACAAAAGAAGGGCTGGTGGAGTGGCTCAAGGTGAAGACCCTGAGTTCAAATCCAAGTACCAAAAAAGAAAAAAAAAAAAAGGAAGGTAAATATGGTTTGATGTACTTTCCATACAAGAATGAATATAGAAATTTTTAAACCTGTTGAAATCACAAGAAGGGAACTAAGGTAGAAAGGAGAAAAATAGAGGACATGAACCAATTCAAGTTATAATACATATACATATGGAAATGTCACAAGTAAACCTCCTGTAGAGCTATCTTAAACAAGCAAAAAATGCCTTTTTTCAAAAATGAATAAGAAGAAGGTAAAATAGGTCCTGTCTAGGGGTTGGTACCAGTGGGAGAGGGAAGGCTAGGAGGAAAGGGTAAAAGAGGTAGAATGGTAGAAACACGTTCTCATGGAAAAATGAGACCTGTTGAAACTATTCCAGGAATGGGGGAAGGTGATAAAGGAGAATGATGGAGGGGGTGAATCTAAGACATATTGCAAGAACTTTTGTAAATGCACAATGTATCCTAAGTACAACAATAATATAATTTTAAAAATTAAAAAAAATTTAAAAAGAGAGAAGGTTTTCTCTTAGGCTCCCTAAATTGGAAACAATATACTGTTTAGTATAAACTTTCATTTGTTCAGAAAAAGCAACAGGGTTTGGACACATTTAGTCTGGTACACGTAAGAAATAAACGTTCTCCAAAATGGAAAACATTGAAATCTGTAAACTGTGTGTGTGTGTGTGTGTGTGTGTGTGTGTGTGTGTCTACTTGTGACTCTGTTTTGACTTCTTTATTCCTTTCTCAGAAGACTTTTTAGGTTTATATCACAGGAACAGGAGGAGGGACACACCCAACAGCTAGACAAGCAGGAAATATCTACCATAGAACTGAAGTATGAAAACGGAGAGTACTTGTCTATATTTTTCTCCCACCTAAACTTTCTTGGAAAAGTCTCAGGATGCCTGGTTCCCTTTGTGCAGCGTATCTGGAGTGACTTGAGCAGTTTTTTCCCTGAAAACTTATAATTTCCTTTGGAAAAGTCATTCTAATCTAGATAATCTTTTAGAAGTATTAGAAGCTAAGTCCCATGAAATAGCAGAGTGGCAATTCGAAGAGTCCTAGTCATTTCAGGCTAGAGGGGGTAGCCAGGTATAGTGGCAGCTGCATTCCTGTAATCCCAACTACTTGAGAGGCAGAGAAGCATAACAAGTTCAAGGTCAGCCCAGGTAGAAAGACCCTATCTTAAAAACAAAACCAAGGATTGGAACTGTGACTCAAGTGGTAAAGTGCCTGCCTAGCAAACTTGAAGTCCTTAGCCAAAACAAAACAGACAAACTAGAGGCAGAGGAGGGTCATGTAGAGATGAATTTTAATTAACTATTGATGGGGGCATTTAGAAATTAAAAATACAGACTTTGTGGAATGTGAAAAATAAAAAATCTATTTTTCATCATTTATATGGCTATGGATAACTGAACAATCTTTTTGCTGTATTAGCAGTAGATCTTAGAGCTGCATTCCAACTCTGTAACAGGCTAGCTGCCCTGAAAGGGAAAGATAGTTAGGAACCAGCTTTCAGGGAATAGAGTACTACTCTTTTTAGGAAAGTGAAACCTAGATGAGAAATAGAAACTTAGTCCATAGTGGGAGAACATTGGTTTCTTTCTGGAATGTGTTTTGGGATTATATTTGAAGTAATGTAGAGATATTTGAGGATACTATAGGGATGATGAATTCTGTCCATTTGAAGATAAAGAGTATAAACTGCAAATACGTCAGATGTACTTTGTAAATCACAGTGTTCACATATATTCTTGCTTTTTAAAAAATAGTTTTTGTTGTTTGTGTGTTTTTTATTTTTTAGGAGGGAAGTTTAACTTTTTTTTTTTGAAACAGGGTGTTGTTTTATAGCCCAGGCTGGTCTCCAAATGGAGATCGTTCTGCTTCAGCCTTCCGAATGCTGAGATTACAGACACATACCACCACACCCAGCTAAAACATTGGTTTTCTTGTTGTGGTTGTGCTTTGTTTGTGTCTTTTTAAAAAAAATTCATATGTGCATACATTGTTTGGGTCATTTCTCCACCCTGTCCCTCACCCCCTTCCTCTCACCCCTGCCCCCCTCACTTCCAGGCAGAATCTGTTCTGCCCTTTTCTCCAATTTTGTTGAAGAGTAGACATAAGCAACAATAAGAAAGATATAGCGTTTTTGCTAGTTGAGATGAGGATAGCTATACAGAGAGATCCTAGCTTTGCTTCCATGCACAAGTATATTGCAACCCAAATTGATTCATCTCTACCTGACCTCTTCACTACTTCCTGGTCACCTTCCCATATTGACCTCTGTTGTTTTAAGATTACTGCATTAGCTCCTCTGCAACGGGGACATCAGACACTTTCAAATTTTGGATTTCCTACCTTTCCCTATTCCTCCTGTATGTGTTCTCCCCTTAACATGTGACCCAAGTCTAATAATATTACTGCATTTGTTTTAGGTCTATAGTCCACATATGAGGGAGAACATACGATTTTTAGTCTTCTGAGCCTGGGTAACTTCACTTAAGATGATGTTCTCCAGTTCCACTCATTTACCAGCGAATGATAACATTTCATTCTTCTTCATGGCTGAGTAAAATTCCATTGTGTATAAATACCACATTTTCTTAATCCATTCATCAGTAGTGGGGCATCTTGGCTGTTTCCATAACTTGGCTATTGTGAATAGTGCTGCAATAAACATGGGTGTGCAGGTGCCTCTGGAGTAACTTGAGTTGCATTGCTTTGAGTATATCCCCAGGAGTGGGATTGCTGGATCATATGACAGATCTATGTTTAATTTTTTAAGAAGCCTCCATATTGTTTTCCAGAGTGGTTGCACTACCTTGCATTCCCATCAGCAGTGTATGAGGGTTCCTTTTTCACCACATCCTCACCAACATTTATTGGAGGTGGTGTTTTTGAAAATAGCTATTCTGACAGGGGTGAGGTGGAATCTTAGTGTGGTTTTGATTTGCATTTCCTTTATAGTCAGAGATGGTGAGCATTTTTTCATGTGTTTTTGGCCATTTGAATTTCTTCTTTTGAAAAAGTTCTTTAGTTCAGTTGCCCGTTTCTTTATTGGTTCATTGATTTTGAGGGAGTTTAGTCTTTTGAGTTCCCTGTATATTCTGTTATCAGTCCTTTGTCTGATGTGTAGCTGGCAAATATTTTCTCCCAATCTGTGGGTAGTGTCTTCAGTTTAGAGACCATTTCTTTTGCCATGCAGAAGCTTTTTAATTTTATGAAGTCCCATTTGTCCATTTTTTCTCTTAGTTGCTGAGTTGCTGGGGTTCTATTGAGGAAGTTCTTGCCTATACCTATTGCTTCCAGAATGTTCCCTGGTCTTTTCTGTACTAACTTCAGAGTTTCGGGTCTGATACTAAGGTCCTTGATCCATTTGGAGTTGATAACAGTACAGGGTGATAAACATGGATCTAGTTTCAGTTTTTTTGCAGGCGGATAACCACTTTTTCCAGCAACATTTGTTGAAGAGGCTGTCTTTTCTCCATCATATGTTTTTGGCGCCTTTGTCAAAAATAAAGTGGGCATAGCTGTGTGAATGCATATCCAGGTCCTCTATTCTGTTCCACTGGTCTTTATGTCTGTTTTTATTGCTATTGCTTTGTAATACAGTTTGAAGTGGGGTATTGTGATACCTCCTGCATTGCTCTTTTTGCTGGCTATTGCCATGGCTATTCACGGTCTCTTGAGTTTCCAAATGAACTTTAGGGTTGTTTGTGTCTTTTAAGAGCGGTTTTCAGTTCACAGCAAAATTGAAAGGAAGGTATGGAGATTTCCCACATATCTCCTGCCTGCACACGTGCACAGCCTCCACCTCTTCCAGCATCCCCTACCAGAATGGTACAATTGAGGAACCTTCACTGACACATCTCTATCACCCAAAGTCCAATGTTGACATTAGGGTTTACTCTTGTTGTTGTACGTTCTATGAGTTTGGACAAATGTATAATAACATGCATCCACCAGTACAGTATTCCACAGAGTATTTTTAGTGCCCTACAAATTCTTAGTGCTTTGCTTGTTCCTCCTCCTCCCCATCCTCTGAAACCACTGATCTTTTCACTGTTTCAACAGTTTTGCTTTTTACCAAATGTCATATGGTTAGAATCACACAGCATGTTGCATTTTCAGATTGGCTTCTCTAGTTTCTTTTCTATATTCATCACCTTACTTGTCTTCCTTAGTTCAGGTTTCTTAAAATATGATGCTTGGACTATCTCCATTGGAAACACATGAAAAACATTAATTCCCTATCCTCTACTTAACTGATCTGGAATATTTGTGTGTGGACCCTAGGGCTCTTACACATTACAGGTTATTCTTATTCCTACTTTAGTCTGAATACCCCAACAGCATACCAGGTATGCTGCCAGGAATTAAGAAGGCGATCTGTGCTCACAAAAGATGACAGAGCCTCTAAGAATGGGCTGTTGGTGACAGCAACAAAGGTTGTGATCCCAAATGGAAGACTGGGCCTCAGCATCTAGCTATTCTTCAGAGCCTGAACCTAAATTCTTGTTCTGTTGCCAATAGTGGAATCTTTAGTTTGATTGATGTTGGAGGATATAGGGATATCCTCTAGTCTTTGACTCTCTTTCTGGAGAAGCCTACAAATACCTGATTTAATATTTGTCACAATATGAAGCATGAGGCTTCCAAGTTGAGCTGCTGTGACATCTTTTTTTTTTTTGGTTACTGGGGTTTGGACTCAGGGCCTACACCTTGAGCCACTCCATCAGCCCTTTTTTTATGATGGGTTTTTTCAAGATAGCATCTCTCAAACTATTTGTCTGGGGCTGGCTTCAAACAGAGATCCTTCTGATCTCTGCCTCCTGAGTAGCTATGATTACAGGCATGAGCCATTGGTGCCCAAGTTGCTGTGACATCTTTAAGGCAACTCATCTAGACAATACCTTTCTGAAGCCGTTTCAGTAAGTTCTCCCTTAGGTTTTCAGTTCTACCTTCTCCAAGTGCAAATGATTTCCAATGTAGGATGATTGCACTTACAATTTTTTTTATTTTATGATGGTGCAAAAGCAATATGCATTCAGGAGAAATGGCACTTTGAATTCTGAATGTGGATTTCTTTCTGGGTCAGAAATATTCTGTTCAATACTTTCTTGCAATGCTAGGCAGTGGCAGGGAGCCACAGCTCGCAGTCAGTCCTGTAATCACAGGGAAACAACCAAGACTCCCAAGGCATTGTGTATTTTGGTTTTTTGTTGTTATTTGGTGGGGGGATTGTTTGTTTTGGTTTCAGTTTTTTGTTTTGGCAGTCCTGGGGTTTAAATACTTGTGTTGTGAATTTGGTGAGCCAGTTTTCTGACTTCTTCAGAAATAAGTCTGACACCCTTGTGCTGATGGCAAATAAATTTCTCTTTCCTTTTACTTTCCTTTTTCCTTCTTTCCTTCCTTCCTTTTTCCTTTTTTCTTCCTTCCTTTGCTCCTTTCTTTGCTTTATTTTGAGAATAGGATTACTTCCATTTGTTAAAGTTACTTTTTTAACAAAACTATAGCAAAAAACTATAGCATTATTGAAAGAAAAGAATAGGCATTGCAAAAGATAGAGTGGTGAGTCCTTGCCAGGTGACCTGAAACTTTTTTTTTTTAATTAACAAAGTGTATGTATTTGTGGTATGCAATATGATACATATATTCTGACATAGCTAAATCATGCTAATTCACATACACATTACTGAGATACCATTTTTGTGGTGAGAATATTTAAAATCTCCTCTCTTAGCAATTTTCAAGAATACAGTACAGTTATATATAGTTACCATGTTGTACAATAGGTCTCTTGAACTTATTCCTTCTACCTCAGTAAAATTTTATATCCTTTGGCCAACATCTCTCCAACCCCTCCCCTGAACCATCCCAGCTCCTGGTAACCACCACACTACTCTCTATTTCTATACGTTAACTTTTTTAGATTCTACACAACAAGATTGTGCAATATTTGTTTTTCTGTGTCTGACTTATTTCACTAATGTAATGTTCTCCAGGATCATCCAAGTCGCCCAAAATGACAGGATTTCCTTTTTTTTTAGGCTGAAAGCTATTCCATTGTGTATACATACCACATTTTCTTACTTCTCTTTTTAGACAGGGTCATGCTATGTGGCCCTAGTTGGCCTTGAACTCGTGATCTCCTGCCCTGGCACCCTGAGTGTTGGGATTACAGGCATGCACAAACATACCTTGTGTTGCCTGGGTTTCTGTAACAGTCTTCAGCAGCTCATTAGTTTATCTAAATATGGCCGTCCTAGGTCAAACACTTTTAATAGCCGCTTAGCCCTTTGTTGTCCTGATAAAGTACAAAATCTTTAAGGTGACTCCAAGGTCTTTTAGGATCCAACCACTTCAAATTCAGGGATTCATAGTATTTTAGAATCAGGGTTCTTGATCTGGGGACCATGGTAGACTTCAGAAAATCATTAAGCCCCATGAATGTGTATGTAAAAGTTCATATGTGCATACATATATCTCCTTCAAAGATGATAACTTATCTAAAATATCTAGAAAAATATTAGAGTATCTACAAGAGCAGATTGTATATTTTTTTTTGCATTGTTTTTTAGTTGCAGTTTCTGAAGAACATTTTTCCCCAGGTGTGGAAGTGGAGATGGGGTAAGGAGAGGAAGTGGAGGGCAAGAAATTCTTGTTTGTGGAAGAATATCTAAATTGAGGCTATTTAGTTAAACTAAGAACATGGGGAGGCCTTTGGTAAAAGAGGAAGGAGCTGGGAAGGCCAAAGACAGGGGAGAGAGAAGCCTTTGAAGGGGGTATGTGTGGAATGTCAGTCCCACGGTGAGGCTAGAAATGGTCTTTCTTTGGGTCACTTGATCCTGGGAAGGGTGCTTTTTCTTGTTCACCTTTGAAGCCCCAGTGTCCAGACCATGATAAGCATATGTTTGGGAACAAATCTTAAATGCACTAATGGATAAGGAATGAATACTTCTAATAAGGTATCATAGTTGTTGGGTTTCTTTTTTCTTTTTCTGTTTCTATGCTTGTTGTGCCCATCTCTCTCTCATCTTGTGCTCAGTTTGTTGAACTACCCCTAGTTACAGACATAAGTAGGGATTAGGTTTAGCTCTTGGGAGCACAGAATCTTACTCCTAACTCAATTCTCTTGTCCTCCAAAACCATGTTGTCTCTTTAATGCTGTGCAAATCATATATTAGAACATGCTTCTCCTCTGGGTTTATTCTCTAAGCTCAAAAACCATAACTTTTTCTGATAATAATTTTCATTTCTTTTTAGGCATACTTCTTATGGACAAGTTTCACATTATGTCCTGCAATGAGTTTCAAATCTTTAAACCCATCATCCTTGTATTTTAATTATAATTGATTCATTTGAAACAGCACAAAAAGTGTTTATGTTCCAATCCACCACAGTGCTTAATGTTTCTGATAATAGATGGCATTTGGGGATAATGTCAATGTTATATATTTATCAATATACAATGATATATAAATTTCCTTACTTTTTTTTTTTTTTTGGTCAGACTAGGGTTTGAACTCAGGGCCTTGCACTTGCTAGGCAGGCACTCTACCACTTGAGCCACACACAAGTCCTGCCTCCAATTTGTGTGTGTGTGTGTGTGTGTGTGTGTGTGTGTGTGTGTTACAGGGGATCAAACTCAGGGTCTCAGGCATGCTAGGTAAACACTAAAGCTGTGAACTCCATCTCCAATCTTGCCTCAAATTTTTAATTAACCAAAACATGGTTTACTGAAACTGAAAGTTAGGGCTAGGGTGTGGCTCCAGTGGTACAGCACCTGCCTTGCAAATATGAGGCCCTGAGTTCAAACCCCAATACTACTAAAAGCTGAAAATTTCAGAAAAATCAGTAAGCTAATTTTGTTCAAATTTCAAACAATATTAATAAATATTAGAGCTTATTTTGAATTTGATTTATGGCTCTTACCAGACTATGAAAATTTTTCAAAAAACAATGACACATCTTCATGTTTCATTGCTAAGTCCTATAGTTTTAGAGGATTTCAAGAAAAGTTAAGTATTTGTTATGAATATACATAGAATTCATATAGAGAACTGAATGAGAAAATTGCTCAGTTTGAATATTATATGAATACCAGATGAGCTTGTCTGTAGCATTCAGATTTTGGAGCCTAATGTATATAGATTTCAGTCCTAGCTCTGTTGATTACTGGCCATATGATCCTGAGCAAGTGATTCATCTTTTATGTCTCACTGTCCTCACTTCTAGGAGTATCTAGCAGCAGTCATTGAAATAAGTGACTCACTCAGTCAGTGAATGGCAGTATTATTATTACAACATTCACAGTAGAAATATTAGTCAAATCAGAGTTTTTAGTTTCAAGGAAATGAAACCACCTCTGGCTCTTTTAAAAGCAGAAACATAAAGGCTTGCAATCCCAGCACTTCAAAGCCTGAGGCAACAAGGCCAGCCTGGACTACATAATGAGATCACATCTCAAAAAACAAACAAATACATGAGAAAATAAATAATGAAATGCAGAAAGAGTATTCTTGGCTGGAAAATTGGATAGCTCTCGTTTTGCTGGGCATTTGGTCAGACCAACTTAGAAACCACATGGCCTATCTTAGAATGGTAAGGTATCCCTGTAATTCCAGCTACTTGGGAGGCAGAGATAGGATGATGTTGGTCTAAGGCAACCTAAGTAAAAGCCTGAGACTGTACCTGAAAAGCAAGCTGAAAATAGCAATAGGACTGGGGGTGTGGCTCAAATGATAGACAGCTTGCCTAGGGAGCTTGATGCCTTGAGTTCAATCTCCAGTACCACCAAAACACCAAAAGCCAAACAAACAAAAACTTCCATAGTTGAAATTATGAACTGGTTCTATGAGAACACCACTGCCACCTTACCTAGGGTAAGGTTACCTTTGTTGTTTTTGTAAAGTGGAGGCTGCCTCCACTGCTCCATTAATCTCTGATTGGCTGAGGTGCATTCACCTGCTTGCACCTCAGCTGCAAAGCAGACTAGAAAAAGGAGTGCCTGACATTTTCAGCCACACCTTCAGTGGGCGGTGTACTCTGTCTGCTACTTATAATTAAATGATGGAGGAATCCTCCAAATAGAGGAGGTGATTGAGATGCCAAGGAGCCAAAATTTATGCAAGTACAGACAACTCTTCCTGAAAAGCCCAAATTTTGGAGCCTGGCTTAGTTACTCACTTTCTCACACACTCTACATCCTATCTAAATTAACACATTTGTCCATTTCACCTTAAAACTGTATCAAGAATATGACCACTTCCCCCTCAGCTCCACCAACTACCAGCCTGGGGCAGACTCTCACTGGTGTTACTGGATCTGCCTCCCGGTTAGTCTGCTGGTTTCTGCATTTGGCCTTTTACAGTCTGCCTTCAACATATCAATCAGAGTAGTTCTCTTAAAAAATGTGTCAGACTATATCAGACCTCTACTCCAAGTCCTCCAGTCCTTTCCATTCATTCAGGATCTATGGCAAAGCTATCACAATGACTGTGAGGCCCTGCATGATCTTCCTTTTCCATTATTCCTCTTCACCCCCAGTGATATTTCTGATCTTATCCTCTATTACTCTCTATCCTGACACCAACTATGTTCGGAACTAAAGTATTGTTTTTCCTTGTTCCAGGACTATTTGTCTTCTAGAGCATTATACACCTTGGTTCTTTCTCGTTTACTTCCTTCAGCTCAAATGTCATCTTATCAGAGATCCTCTCTGAACCCAGATAAAACTGTGACTTTCCAGACCCCACCATGTTCCATCCTCTATTTTTCTCCATAATGCATTGATTGACACCTGACATTCCATATATTTAATTGTTAAATTGTTTCTGTCTGTAGAATGTGAGCACCATTAAGTTAGGGATTTAAATTTGTACCCTTAATTTGTACCTTCATTTGCTGAATGAAGGCTGACAGATTTTCAATAACTGTCACTTTATCATTTAAATAAGTATGAACTATGCACAACAGGGTGTCACTCTGACACCATTACCAGGGTTTTACTTTTAGAATAGATCTTATTATTCCACTCACATGTATACAACTGTCCTGTGACTTCTGACTTGCTGGTAGCCCTGCCTCTCTATTTGGGTTACAAGAGAGTGAGGAAGTTACAGGATAGAAGAGTACATCATTTTAGTCCAGATGGTTAATTTTTTCTTTACAATTGGGGTGGGGGAAGTTTATTTCAATTTTATATTTCCAATTTTATTTCTCTTTGAAAGTTTTGCTACATGTGTATATATGCAAGCAAAATTGGCAGAATCATATTTTCCCATTTAATTCAAATGGATGAAAATTAAGGAAGGAGAAATTTTTTCTTTCTTTTTTTTTTTTTTTAAACAGGGTCTCACTATGTTATCCAGGCTGGTCTTGAACTTGATGTCTTCCTGCCTCAACCTCCTAAGTGTTAAGGTTAAATATAGGCATCACCACACCCAGCCAAAGAGAAAATTTTATAAAGTACTAAGTGACTGAAAATTTTGGTCTTCTGTGCTATTAAGGAACCTAATCTATTATAATGTGCTGTAATTGAGTCAGAATGTACAAGATAATTAGGTACACTGAAAATATCAAAGGTTGTGGAATCTGATAAGAAACTTAATGTGTAAGCAAACAGCAGCTTTCCAACCACAACTAAGTGTTTGCAATACCAGTAGTGACACCAATTGATTTAAAAAGCTTATGATGTACTCAGTTCTTTATTAAGTTGTGGGCATTGCTACTGTGGAAACATAGTTTATCAAAATCAGTTGTGTCTCATGTGTGAGAAAACACTGAGCAAAACAGAAGAAAGTCAGGTGTGGTGGCACATACCTGTAATTCCAGCTCTGGGGAAGCTAAGACAGAAGGATCAAGAGTTTGAGGCCAGCCTGGGCTACACAATGAGTTCTAGTCAGCTTGAGTTACATAGAGAGACCCTGTCTCAAAAAACAAAAACAAAAAAATGAAATAAAACAAAAATCCTCAGAACAACAAAAACAGTAACAATGAAAAACTACATGACACTCTTAAGGGTTTTTTTCTTTTTTCTTTTTTTTTGTTTTTGATTTTTGTTTTGCAGTATTGAAGTTTGAACTCAGGGCCTCATCCTTTCTAGGCAAGTGCTCTACCACTTGAGCCATGCCCCGGTCTTATGTGACACTTCTAAGGAAGAATAAGCTTGTTTTATTAGCAATTGAAACAGGTTAATAGAATAATCTGATGCAATATTAGCAGGGAGGTACACACCAGAAAACTTAGGAGCAGACGTATGTATTTATGGAAACTTGGTATGTTATAAAATTACACATGATATAACAGGGAAAAGGTGGACCACCTAACCAATAAATGATGCACAGATAATTTATTAATCATTTGAAAAAATAAAGTTGGATCCCTTTTTAATATTATACATAAAAAATCAACTTCATGGAGCTAGGCCTAAAAGATAAATGTATACATAAATATATACAATCATACACACACATATATACATATACACACAGAGATTATATTTGTAATATGGGACAGTTTGAGAGAATTAGGGGGAGGCAAGAAGGAAAAGAGAATGATAGTGAATACTGTCAAGATTGCATCCATGTAGGAAGATGGCATAAGGAATCACACTGAAAGCTGTTGAGTAATAGTGGGGTAGGCGGATAGAGAAAGAGAGTGATAGAGGGAGTTAGTCTGATTAAAGTACACGAAACCCCTCAACAATGAATATACACTTACAAAATAAAGAACAGGAATGTAAATGAGGTTCTGTTTAGGGATAGGTATTAGTGGGAGGGGGTGGATGAACAGAGAGGGTGGATGAACAGAGAGTGTGAAGGAGGAGAATTTGGTCAATGAACTTTATCTACTTGTATGAAGATAGAACCATGACGCCAGTTGAAATTGTTTTAAGAAGTGGGGGACTGAGGATGAGGGAGAGTGACAGAAGGGAGGTGAATCTACATTGTAAGCAATATATGGAAATGTCACAATGAACCACCCCGCCCCCGTACAACTAATATATACCAATAAAAATGTTTTTTAAAAAGTCAACTTCATGAGCTGGGGGTGTGGATCAGTGGTAGAGAATTTGTGAGGTCCTGAGTTTGATTTTCAGCAATGAAAAATAAATCAACTTCACACAAATTAAGGTTATAAGTATTATGTATATACATATATATATGTATATATATGGAGTTGTGTGTCTGTGCGTGTGTGTGTGTAATGCTGGGGATAGAACATAGGGCTTCACATAAGCATGTGTTTTCTACCACTGAGCTACATCCCCAGCCTCTAAAATGAAAAAAAAATTGATTTTTAAGAATAAAATTTGAGGTTTTTGGAGTGGCTTAAGTGGTAGAGCACCTGCCTAGTAAGCGTGAGTCCCTGAGTTCAAACCCTATTTCTCCCTCCACCCCCTAAAAAAAAATTTGGCCAGGAACTGGAGGCTCACGCCTGTACTTGGGAAACAGAGAGATCAGGAGCTCAAGGTGTCAGGCCAGCCCACACAAAAGGTTTGCAAGACCCTATCTTACCCGATGAAAGTTGGGAATAGTGGTACACAACTGTCATCCTAGCTACTCAGGAAGCATAAAAAGGAGTTTATGGCCTAAGCATAAACCTGAGACCCTACCTCAAAAATAATCAAATCAAAAAGGGCTGGAGACATGACTCAAAAGGTAGAGTGCCTGCCTATCAAGTTTGAGGCCCTGAGTTCAAATCCCAGGACCACCCCTCCTCAAAAAACCCCTAAAATTATAACACTCCTAAGTGTTGACAAGGTAATGGAGCAGTGATAACTCTTCTATAGTGCAGGAAAACAATCTGCATTACCTGATAAATTTGGAACTAGGCATACTCTATGACACTTGATATGTAACTATGCATTATATCCATCAAATAAGAACATCAGGATACAAGCAAATATTCATATAAACCTTATTTTTAAAAAATAAAAATCAGGCTGAGGGTGTTGCTCCATGGTAGAGTGCTTGCCTATCATGTGTGAGGCCTGTAATCCCAGCACTTGGGAGGCTGAGGCAGGAGGATCTCGAGTTTGAGGCCAGCCTGGGCTACAAAAACCAAAAAAAAAGATAAACATTCCAAAAAACAAACAACAACAAAACCTCAAAAGACCTGGAAATAATTAAATGTCCATTGATGGGAGAATGAGAAAATTGTAGTGTTCTCATATGAGAAATAGCAATAAAATAATTTTTAAGAGAGTAAACTACAGTTAACAGTCATCAGCATGATTAATTGAATCTCACAAATACATTGATCAAAAAAAGCAGATGCAGTGGCTCAAATTTGTAACCCTAGCTACTTGGGAGGTTTGAGATCATGAGGGTAGAAAGTTATCAAGATCGCATCTTAACCACTCATAATAACAATAATGAAAAGCTGGGTGTGGCAGCACTCACCTGTTGACCCAGCTATGCAGGAAGTGTAAATAGGAGAATCTTAGTACAGGCTGGCTGGGGGAATAAAATGGAGACCCTATCTGAAAAATATCTAAAGTGAAAATAATTAATGGTTCAAGTAGAAGAGTGCAAGTGCAAGGCTCGGATATTACTGCCAAAAAAAAAAAAAAAAAGCAGTTCAGAACAATGTACACATGTATATAAAGTTCTAAAACTTTCCAAAACTAAAAAATCTCTTCCGAACAGAAAGAAAACAAAAACCAATAAATTGCCAGGTGCCAGTGACTCATGCCTATAATCTTAGCTACTCAGGAAACAAGTCAGTTCGAAACCAGCTGGGCAGATAGTTTGAGAGACTCTATCTCGAAACAATCCATTACCTTGAGAGGCTCAAGGTGAGTTCAAACTGCAGTACCCAAAACAAAACAAAACTCAATGAATTTCAGAACAAAGATTGCCTCAGTAGTAAGAAGATGCCATTTTGGGAGGGACTTTAAAAAATTTTTTATTATCATATTATTGTTGCACTGGGGGTAGATTGTAACATTTACAAAAGTTCTTACACTGTATCTTAGTTAAATTCACCCCCCTCCATCATTCTCCTTTATCCCCTTTCTCCCTGGAATATTTTTTAAAAAGATGGGTGGTGGCTATACATGTTTGACTCCCCCAGGTGATACTGAGGATCAAACTCTCATGGATGTTAGACAAGCACTATACCACTGAGCTACATTCCCCAGCCCAACTACATGGATTCTTGAAGTAAGAATAACCAATGTTTTATAACCAAAAAGCAAAACAGGTAATTTTTAAAAAATCTAATGTTTATCCAAAGTCAGTTCCTTAAGTGAATGAAAAGTAAAAGTTAATACATTAGCAGAAAAGTGGTAAAGGACTATATGGCTGGAGATATATTTGGTAATGTTGGCATACTTTAACTTTTGTTTTCCTTCTATGATTTTTCCTTAACCACCTCCCACCAACTCTTCACCCCAATTCAAAAAAATAAAAAGTTATAGGGCTAGAGGCATGGCTCAAGCAGCAGAATGCCTGCCTTGCAAGTGCATGAGCCCTAAGTTCAAACCCCAATAGTGGGGGGAAGGGGATAATTTAATCATGTTTTTGGTGGCCTGTAAAAATCATTCCTCTGGTATTCTTGCACTTGGATAGTCCCTATCCAATCTGAGATGGCCTGTGACCTGCTTTTCTATGTCCTTGAGACAGGGTCTTGCTATATACGCCATGCTGGTCTCAAACTCAAAATTCTCCTGCCCCACCTTCCTGAGTGCCTGGAATTACAGGCACATACCATCAACAAGAGTGTGGAAGTCACTAGTTTTTTTGTTGATTCATTTCTGTGTCTTTTTTTTTTTCTTTGTAGGCTACTAAGTTTAGAGGCAGTTTGTTACACAGCAATCCATAACTGAAACAGAGCTGAAAAATGAAAAGATACTCCCTGCTAGGAAAAAATTTCCCAAAGCCTAAGCCACTAGACAAATGCCGAGGGTTTGGATGGGGGATAAAAATGACAAAGGGTTTTCTGGGCATTTGAAAAGCACCTTAAAGAAACAGGAGGAATGGGTTGGGGGTGTAATTAGTGGTAGAGTTTAGCATTCGTGCAGTCTTGGGTTCAATCCCCAGTACCAGGGAAAAAAAGAGGGGTGGGGGATTTTGTACAGATTGAAAAAGAGATTCCCTATAGGGGCAAAAAAAAAAAGAACACTATGGTTCTCTCTGCTCAAACAGCTGTACAGTACACCCAGGCAGTGGGGTCAATGTCCTAAACAGCTCAAAATCAACAAGAAGACCATGTAGATGTGGATAAAACTCCCCCACCCTTCCCACCAAAGCATGAAATTCATTAAAACTGGAAACAGAAGGGACTCCAGAAGTTTTGCTTTTGCAATGCTGTGGCAGCCAAATAAGAAAGTAGGCTATCCTGTTAGAGATGCCACAGAATTATGGCACTCAAATTCAACAGTCTCAGCTAACTGCCAGCCATGCCACTGAGTCCACAATGGACCATGGGATAACCAGGCAATGATACTGCTTTCTAAGAGCTCTCATGTGAGACCAGAACCGCTTAGCTGAGCTCAGCCCAAACTGCAGAATCATGAGCAAGTAAATGGTTCCTGTTTTAAAGCACTACTTTTAAAACTACTATATACAAGCTGGATATAATCCCAGCACTCAGGAAGAGCTGGCAGGAGGATCACAAATCCAGATCAGCCTATGTGATATAATGAGTTCAAGGCCAGCCTGGACTATACAGCTATACCTTGCCTCAAAAATAATTTCATTAGTTAAAAAATCCTAAAAAGAAAATAAAAATTGAGAGACAAGAGAACTAATTAAGGAACAGGGTCATTTCAAACTCACCTTATTAACTTGTGATAAGTATTAAATAAAGAACAAAGTTATCACATTTTCTCTGATAAAAAAGTGTTTTGAAGCCTCTCTCCAAGAACTACAGTGATTGGTAGAAGGTTTGAGACTGTTCCAGACTGCCATACTGCCATTTAAGAAGTTGATTTAGATTTGACATTTCAACAGCTTTTTAATTTATTTTTAGCAGTACTGGGGTTTGAACTCAAGGCCTCACGCTTGCTAGGCAGGCACACTACCACTTGAGCCTCTCCATCAGCTTTGACATTTCAACAGCAGATACACATCAAGAATTGCTGTAAAACTCAAGTGCACTTCTCTGGCAGCATTTTGAATCTCTTAGAAACTATCCTACATTCTCTTCTGAAGACATGAAAAGAGATTCTCTTTGTACTAGTGTGATTGTATAATTTGGCTTTTGTTTGCTTCATGATTGCTAGACAGGCACTCTACCACTTGAGCCATACCTCCAGCCCTAATGATTGTACAATTTGGTATCATACAGAAATGAGAATTTGCCCTGATAGTGAACCTCTAGGTGTAGTCCTGACTTGTTGAAATACAAAGGCAATTCATCTTTTTTTTTTTTTTTTTTCGGTACTGGGGTTTGAACTCAGAGCTTACTCCTTGAGCCACTCCAGCAGTCTGTGTGTGTGTGTGTGTGTGTGTGTGATGAGTTTTTTCGAAATAGGGTCTCACCAACCATTTGCCTGAGCTGGCTTCCAACTGCTATCCTCCTGATCTCTGCCTCCAGCTTCTGATATCAACAACCAAATAAATGTTTCTAAACACAGGCTTACTTTGAGTCTGTCCCTACGATAATTAACCATGAAGGATCTATGACACCTAGTAAAACAGAAAACACACTAAATATTATCCAAAACACCTTGAAAAATTCCCCAACCCACTTCCTAGGGCTTCGTGAGCTTGCAAGTACAAAATATTCGCCGAGTATTTTAAGAACTGGAAAGTAAATCTAGCCACTTACAGACGTTTGTTGCTGAGTTAGGGCACTAGGAGCCCGCTATCAGGGTAGTTGGTGATCCCCTACCGTGATGATAAAAGCTTTTACTGAGTATACTACACTAACCATTTTATTGCCATCTAATTTGGCCCCAGTAATTCTGGCTGGCCTGTTACTCTCATTCGCAGTTCACAGAAGCAGGGCAGTGGGGAGGCGCGCGCTGGGGGGAGATCCGGGCGCAGCGCCGCCCGCGTCCCAGGACCCCCCGGGGGGGCGCCGATGACGTCACAGGCTCGCAATTCTTTCTTCTGGACCCGCTTTTGTCTCACTGCCCTACACTAGGGCCCAACCTAGAACTACCAGGGAATGAGGCGGGAAAAGCGGGGCCGGGTCTCTCGGCGCCAGTTATCTCCGCGTGGGGACCCGCATGCTCTCTCCGGGGAAAAGCGCCACCCGGAGAGGCCCGCGAGAGTTTGACGCTTCCCCTTGCAGCGTCCACGCTATCCAGCCGCGGAGGACGCAGTCGCGGACCGAGCTGGAGACCGAGGGGGTCCCAAAAAGGCGGGACGGTACCAGAGACCCTCCCACTCGGGAAAAAACAGTCCCCAAGCAGATGCTCCAGGAACCGGCCATCTCGAGCAGAAGCACGGTCACACTGCTTCTGAGGGCGCCGGACGCAAGCCCGGATCCCCACTTCCCTCCAACTCCGAAAGGGCGCAGGGGGCGGGGGCGGTCGTGAGAGCGAAGCCCCGCCCAGCCCCGCGCGGCCTGCTGGATTCGCCCCGCCTCCTCCCACCGCCCCTTTCTTCCTGCGCCGTCGCGGGCCTGGCGGCGTCTCTGCTCGCGGGTCTGGTTGCGAGACTCGCGTGGGTGGCGGTGGCGGCGGGCGCGGGCCCGGGCCTTGTGCGGCGCGCGCTGCGCGCCCCTTCCTCCTTCGCGAGAGCTGCGGGCCGCGGAAGTGACGTGCTCCCTGGCCTGGAGCGCGTTTGAATCGGTTCCCGGGTGATCCTCGCGCTTGCGGGCTGCTCGGCCGCAACCGCCGTAGCCGAGGAGGAGCTGCCGCGCGCCGGGCCGAGGCCTCGAGCCGCCCCCGCGGGGGGGCTGGAGCTGAAGGGGGGCTGCGCGGAGGCCGCACTTGGGCCTTGAGCGCGGCGTCGGTACCGGTGCCGCTGTCTTTTCTCCTTTCCCCCAATATGGCAGCGCCAGGCGTCGGCGGGCCCTTGGTGGGGGCTGGGGAAGACGGCGGAGGCGATGGCTGCAGGACCGTGTACGTGTTTGACCGGCGTGAGAAAGAGTCTGAGCTCGGGGAGCGGGCGCTGCAGGTCGCGGAGCGCGCGGACTACGCGGGGTTCCGCGCCTCCGTGTGTCAGGTACGGGCCGGGGCAAGGAAGGGATGCGCGGGTGGGGCCGGCGATGGGAGGGGGACGAGAAACCCCGGTGGGTCACCAAGGCAATAAACCTGTCACGCGGCCCGGGCTGTTCCCTCCAGGGCGCCCGCCCGGGACCCGGGGGCTGGAAGCCACGGGCCGGCCTGGAGGACACAGCCCCTCCCCTCCGGAGACCTCGCTGCCGGGGGTTCGAGACCTCAGGGTTCGCAGGCCGCAAAGTATCGGGAAAGGGTGCCTGCTTTGTTTTGTTTTTTTTCGGTACTAGAGTTTGAATCCACTTGAGCCATACCCCAAGCCCTTAATCTGTAACTTTAAAAAAAGAAGCAATAGAGCGAGCAGAGTTGTGCCGAGTGGCTCTGCTTATGAGCGTGGCGAGTGTTGCAGTGGTTACAAATGACCCGGGTGGGTATTACACAAACCGGGGATCACCGGATGATACGGTCCCTCCCGGGGGGTTCTGTCAACTGGTTTCGAGTCCCCAGCCGGGCACTTCCACACAGAACCTTTCATTCAAGTTAGGCTTGCAGGTGGAACTATCCTTCTGGTTTGCTGAGCCCTAACCAAACAGAGGGTGTCCAGACTTAACACACCCACTGTATTGGTTTGCTTTGAAAATGAATGACCGTGTAGGAAAACCTGCTTTAAATTGCGAAGTACTTTATAGATAGGAGGTGGTACTGTTTGCCGGAGCTTTTAAAAGGAGTGCTGTGGTCACGCCCTGAATTAACCACATGGGTACTTTTTATGTTATAAAGAACGTTTAGCTTCCAAGGAGAAAACTTTGAAGCAGTGCTTTGCCTTGAGTGGGCTGATAGGTTTACGGGACTCAACTTTGTACACTTGCTGAAATCATTGAAATTAAGATCCATAGGGAAAAAAAAAACAAAAAAACTTGGGAACGAGGACTTTTATTATTTTTCATAGCTGCATTCCCAGTGTCTAGTACTGCTCTGACACATTAAAATGGCCAGATCAAAATGAATAAATGAATGAATACAAGAACCTATAAACTGAAGTTCATTCTGTGCCTGGATATATGGTAGTGGATTCTCATTGTGAGACTTTGTTGTTCGTTTCATTTTTTGTTTTTCCCACACAAGGTCTTGCTATGTAGCCCAGGCTGGCCACAAATGTACCAATCCTTCAGCCTCAGCCTCAGTATTAGAGGCTTGAACCACCGGCTCTAATACCGGTGTTCTTTGAAAAATGTTGTTGAATGTTTTGTATTGAGAACCATGGCACAGAAGGTAAACATTTTACATTTATTTTGTTAATTTTTTTATTTATTTTTTCAAGGCAGGGTCTTGCTATATTGCCCAGGTTGGCTCAAATTAATTTTATAGAATTTGATCTCTAGCTCAGACTGTCCTTGAGATCATGATCCTCCTGATTCAGCTTCGGAAGTGCTGGGATTATAGGCATGGGCTACCACACCCAGCAGGTTTATTCTTATTATTTGAAAGTATTGGGGTTTGAATCCAGAGGCTAGCAGGAGCTCTACCACATGCCTCCTTCCCTCTCTCCCAGTTCCTTTCACTTTAGTTATTTTTGGATAGAAGCTCAGTAACTTTTTGCCCCTGGGTGAGCATTGACCCACCATCTTCCTGCACCTCCCACAGTAGCTGGAATAACAGGCAGAGGTCTGACCAGGTTTATTATTTTTGTTGCAGAGATCAGTACATTAAAAAAATTATATGGAACCAGAGAGAAAAAAGTAAACATTTTACTTACTGTTAAACTTACTCTAACCTCTTATTCCTCCTCTTTGAAAATCATTGTAGTGCTTTATATTCAGTTTCTTCATTTAGCAATGCAGGACCAGTTGGTTTAGTGCCACTGTTGACATTTATTTTACATTCAACCTTATAATTTTAAGTAGTGCTATAGTAATCATTTTTAAATAAATAAATATAAACGTGTGTGTGTGTGTATATATATATATATATATATATATATGTATGTATGTATACACATATATACTCTTTTATGCACCTTTGTGTCTTTATTATTTTTTTCTCCCCTTGGTGGGGCTGGGGCTTGAACTCAGCTTCATGATTGCAAAGCAGGTGCTCTTATCGCTTGAGCCACACACCCAGTCCATTTTGCTGTGGTTATTTTGGAGATGGAGTCTCACAGACTTTGTCTGGGGCTGGCCTGGAACTTTGATCCTCATAATCTCAGCCTCCCAAGTAGCTAGGATTACAGGTGCAAGCCACCAGTGCAGAACTGGGATTTGAAGTCAGGGCTTTGTGCTTGCTAGGATCTAGGTAGATGCTGTACTGCTTGAGTCACACTTCCAATCCCCCAGCCCAGGAAAATTTCTAAAGCTGCTGCTGCTACCTATTTTTACACTTGATCTTAGCCAAAAGTCCCAGAAGTGGTTAACGATACATATTTTTTAAAAATTTATTTATATTTTCTTTTTGAAACGGGTCTCCCTGTGTATACCAGTCTTGTCTCAAACTCTCGATCCTTCTTTCGCCTCCTGAAGGCTGGAATTACAGGCTTGCAGGGGTTCACTACCATGTCTGACATTTGTCTTTGTGTCTGTTTGCCCATCCTATCTTTTGAGACAGTATTGCTGTGTAGCCCAGGGTGGCCTGGAACTTAGGATCATCCTGTTTCCACCTCCAAAGTGCTGGGATTACAGGTTTGTGCCAGTACACCCATGGTGATACATCTTTTTAAATTGCTTTTCAAAAAGATTGTGCTAATTTTTTCTCCCTCTAGAAACACACTATATTTCCTTCTCCCTTTCCCTGTGAGATGTCTAAGTAACTTTCTTGGGGAAAATAGTATTAATCTTTTATTTAGAACTAGAAATTCACTCTAGGAGATATTAACTTACCTAAATCAAATATAAAAGTCAAGTTATTATTGGAACCCAGAAGCCATGTTATTCAGGTTGTACCACTCTGCCTCAAAGTTCTTTACTATGGGGAACAGGGAACATGTTTTTATGCTTTCGGTGTTCAGTTTAAAATCAAGGAAAACATTTCCTTTGACTAATTTTTTTCCTTACTCCTCTCTTTCACTCATTCTTGATAGAACAGATGAAGGTTAAATTTGATTAGAAATAAGAGGAGAACTAGTAAGAAAAGGAAGATTAGAAAGACTAACTTTTTTTTGATGTTTTTGGGGTTTGAACTCAGGGCCTCACACTTGCTCTGGGCAGGCACTCTACCATTTGAGCCACTCCACCAGCCCCATGACTAACTTTTTTTTTTTTTAAACAGGTCTGCATTTTCAAGCATCATTAGATTATACCACACATCCCATAATATTGTTTTTATTATATATGTATGAAAAACTGAACTAAGTTCCTGAATTAAGTCTTAAGATTTTATAGTTAACAAGAAGTGAAACTGGAATTGGAATCTAGATTAATTTGAATTAAATGTAAAAAAAAAAAAAAAAAACTCTCCACACTATTTACTAGAGTCTTCACTTTTCCTTTGTAGGGAGAACACAAAATGCTACATTAATGTTTTTTGATAAATGCCAGTTAAACCAATAAGTGCTTGTAGTGCCAGAGTGGATTAGGAATCCTGAACTGTTATTTGAGGAAACTCACCTTGTGGAAAAGGAGAAGTATTTTGAGAAAGAGAGAAGGAAAGGGTAAATCTGAAGAAGCTATGAGACCTCTAGAAGCAGCTATTGACTCATTTGAGCCTTTGTGGCCTTGCAGATCAAAGATGAGACAATTACTCATTAGTTTTGAAATATACTCACACCCTTACTTTTGAGAAATTGTTTCCTTTTTCCCTTATGTAGCCCCACTGTAGCTTTTTATCCTGTCATAGCACTTGTTACAGCATTTGGCTCCCAGAAGTCTCAGATTTATTGTAGAAATTGGTTAGCATATTTAAAAATTAAAATACAAAACTCCTGGAATAGCTATAAAATTTTTTTAAAAAACTTTGAAAAAAAGAGCATCCCGCTACTTGGCAGGAAGAGATCCCCAGATCAAGGCCAATCTGGGATACATAGCAAGGCTGTCTCAAAGAAACCAAAATAACAACTACAACAAAAAGAAAATAGAGGGGATAAAAAGAATAAAGTGAACTAAAACTACCTGACTTCAAGACTTACTAGAAAACTACATTAATCAAGCCAGTATAGTACTGATATAAACACAGGCATAGATTAATACAGAAATGGATCTGGACATACATGGCCAAATGATTTTTATTTGAAAATTTACATTTTGTGTCTGAGCCTAGTTGTCCATGCCAGTTCCAGTACTTAGGAAACGGTCGCAGGAGCATCTTGAGTTTGAGGCCAGCCCGGACTAGTAGTGAGACCAAGTATTCCAAAAAAAAAAATATTTAAAGCATTTAAATTATGCTAGGCAGGCACTCTATCACAGAGCTAACATCTGTAGCCTCTATTTCTTTAACAAGTAAAAATTGTTTATACTTAATGGTGTACAATGATGTTTTGACATACGTATATATAATGGAATGGCTAAATCAAACTATTTAGCATGTACCTCACATGCTTTATTTATTTTTGAAGAGAACACTTAAAGTCTGCTTTTAACAGTTTTCATACTTTTTTGGGGGGATGGGAGGTAGTTGAGACATGGTCTCACTATAGTTCAGCCTGCCTTCAAATTTGCTATGTAGTCCAGGCTAGCCTCCTATTAAGTATCCTCAAGTCTCTGCCTCTTAAGAACTGAGATTAAAAGGGTGAAACACCACACACAGCAGTGTTATTAATAGTAGTTCCTATGATGTTTACTAGGTCTCTTGAACTTAGTCCTTCTGTGTAATTGAAATTTCTTGTCCTTTGACCAACATCTTCCCAACCCCTCCAGCTCACCTTTGAAATTTCTTGTCCTTTGACCAACATCTTCCCAACCCCTCCAGCTCACCTTCACCCTGTTCAACTCTGATAACTATTCTTTTACTCTTTGTTTCTATGAGTTCTAATTCTTTACAGTCCATATATAAGTGAGATCATGCAGTATTTGTCTCTCTGTGGCTGGCTTATTTCATTTAACATAATGTTCTCCAGGTTCATCCAAGGTGTCCCAAATGACAGGATATCTTTCTTTTTTGAGGCTGAGTGGTATTTGTCTACATACAGTAAGCCTAGCCTGCCTTATTTGAGCATTTAGTACATGAAATTTTGAATAAGCACAGTCAAAAATAAATAAAATCAAAGTTCAAAAACAAAAATTTAAAAATTTCCACGAACATTACACAGCTCAGTTGAAGCAGAGAAACTCTTAATCCAGCATTATTATCAGTTGTGTTTAAAATATGTGACCTGATGAGTGTTTCCTTGTCTTTAACTTTGTCAAAATAAGCTCGGTGCTGTTGACTCACCCCTGTAATCCAAGTTACTAGGGAGGCAGAGATCAGGAGGATTGAGGTGAGGTGCTGAGATCAAACCCCACCAAAAAAAAATTGTGAGAATATGCTTCCTAAAAAGGAAATGGTGCCCAAAAAGCAAGGTAAAACTGAATGTGCTTAATTAAAGTGACCAAGTACCTTCAGCATAAGTTGGATTTCATTATGGAAAAAATAAATCAAGCATCTGCAGTACAGAAGTGAACTCTGCATCCTGAGCATTCAGTCTGTCCTCAGCGGCAGCCTGCTAGGAACCATAGATCCATGTATATCAAGGGTCCAATGTATACCTCATTTCCTTTATCCTTTCATGCATTGATTGACATTTAGGTTGATTTCTTATCTTGGCTACAATGAACATGGAAGTGCAGATACTTTTTCAGCATACTGATCTCATTTCCTTTGAATATATACCCAGTAGTGGGTTTGATGAGTCATGTCATAGTTCTGTATTTGATTTTTTCTCTCTTTTATTAGCATATATTGTACAAAGGAGTTTCACTGTGATATTTCCATGTGTGCATGTAATGTAGTTCACTTCCACTATTATTCTTTCTTATCTCCCCCTTTAAAAACAATTTTTAACAGGCTTCAGTATTCTGTTTTAATACACATATTCACCCCTTCCCTCTTAACATTCTCTTTCACCTGATCCCCTTTCCTCTGGTTTCCACTCCTAAACAGTCCCTGTTTTACACTTATGTCATTTGTTTTTGTTTTTTAGATCTAGATTCTGCATATGAGAGAGAACATGTGATATTTGTCTTTCTCAGTCTATTTTATTTCACTTAACACATGATGTGTTCCAGTTTCATCCATTTTCATGCAAATGACATAATTTCATGTATATATATATATACATATATATACACGTACACATACATATTTATATTTTTTTGGGGGGAATCCTTCATATTGTTTTCTATAATAGCTGTAGTAATTTACATTCCCTCCAATAGTTTGGTCTGTTTTTTGTAATAGCCATTCTAAAAATTGTGAGGTAGTATTTCATTGTTGTTTTAATTTGCATTTCTCTGATGATTAGTGATATAGAGCATTTTTCCATATGCAATTTGAGCATCTCTAATATGAAAATCTGAAGTCTGAAATGCTCCAAAATCTGAAACATTGAGCACTGACATGTACCAACTGGAAAGTTCACCATGAAACTATTATGTACAAAATTATTGAAAATACTATGTAAAATTACCTTTCAGAATATGTATAAGATATGATGAAACATTGATAAATAGCTTAGGTTGGGTTTGAACTTGCTTTGTAGCACAGTCTAGCCTTGAACTCATGATCTGCCTACCTCAGCCTACTGAGTGCTGTTATTACAGGTGTGCACAACCATGCCTGGCTAGATTTTGTTCCAGTGGAGGAAAATTAAGGCAGTCCCCTGTTTAGGATAGTTTGACTTAAGTGTTCAGCAGAAAAACTATACTTTGAATTTTGTATTTTTATCTTGTCCTACATAATAGCATTTTGTTTGTTACTTTCAGTACAGTATTTACTAAATTATGTGAAATATTCAATACTTTAAAAACAGTTTTGGACTGGTGGAGTGGCTCAGGTGGTAAAGCACTTGCCTAGCAGGCATAAGGTTCTGAGTTCATCCCCTAGCACTGCCAAAAAAAATCAGAATAAATACTTTATGTTAGATGATTTTGTTTAACTGCAAGTGTTCTGGACACATTTAAGGCAGGCAGGTCTAAGCAATGATGTCCAGGGCTTCATTTCTCAAGGGTGTAATTGCAAAGCATATATATTTTTCTAAGTTTACTAAAGTATGCAAAATTGCATTCAAGTATGGTTACACTAATTTTCAGTCCTATCAACAATGTATAAGGTCCCATCCATTTCCTTATATGGAAGCCTACATGTGATAGGATCAGAATGTAAGAATTTTTATTTTAACGGGAAAGATATAAAATTAGTTTCTCTGAAAACTAGTGAGGTTGTGTATCTTCATTTTTTCTAGTCTTTTCCTTTAAGATTTTCATGATTTGTATCATTTTAATAATCCTTTCAAAATTACTACCCTGTTTTCTTCTATAATTTTGGATGACTAGGCATCTTGCTTTGGGAATAGAATTGTATAGAGCTTAGTGGTAGAGCACATGTCCAACATGCAAGAAGCTCTGGATTGGATGCCAGCATTATAAAAAAATTGCTTGAATTCATGTATGTTGGGATAGGGATTTTATCTTCTTACATGTGGTTAACTAGTTGTCTAGTGTTACTGAATATTCTTTCCTCAACAATTTATAACTGTCACCTCTTTTATTTGCCAACCTCCCTATGCATATGTGTGTGGGCCTGCTTCAGAGCCCTTTATTCTAATGGTTTACTCTAGGAATTTTAAACTAGATATTTTCTTATTTTAAAAAAACCCTTCAAACATACACAAAAAGAATTTAAAAATGAACTTCCATATTTTCATTACCCACATTTAACACTACCAAGAATTTGCCACACTAGCATTATTTTGTCTCTTGTGAAAAAAAATTTTTTTTATGGTACTAGTGTTTGAATTTAAGGTCTGACCTTGCTAGGCAAGTGCTCAATCACTTGAGCCACTCCACCAGCCCTTTTTTGTGTTGAGTATTTTCAAGGTAGGATCTCATGAACTATTTGCCCAGGCTGGCTTTGAATTGTGATCCTCCTGACCTCTGCCTCCTGAGTAGTTAATGCAGGCATGAGTCACTGGTTCCTGACTTATAAATGTATTTTAAAGCATATGCCAGGCTTTAGTCCATTGTACCTCTGTGTACTATCATGAATATCTATTACACTATGAAAATTAAACTTTTTTTTTTTTTCTTTTAATGTAGCCCGGGCTGGGTTCAAGCTTGAGATCTTCCTGTCTCAGACTCCAAGTGCCGGGATTACAAATTTGTATCACCATCCCTGGCTCCAAAATTGAGCATTTTTAATATATAGAATTTCAGTCCATATTCAGATTTCTCTGATTGTTTAAAAATGTCTTACAGTTGGCTTGTTTAAAATCAGAATTCAGCAGGGAACTCAAATTGACTTTTTCTTTAGTTATATTTCCTAATTCTTTTCAAACTTAAAGCTTGGGCAACCCCCTCCCCCAGTTCCTTTTTAATTTTCCTGCAATTATTGATGAAATCAACTAGGTTTTTCTTGAATATCCCACATTCTAGGATAGTTTGTGCTCCTTTATGATGTCATTTAACCTGTTTTATTTCCATGTGTAGTCTGTAAATTATGAGTATTAAAGGCTTAGGATCAGATGCAGTGGCTTAGGTCTGTAATCCCAGCTACTCTGGAGGCAGAGGTTAGGAGAATAGAGGTTTGGGATCAGATTGGTCAAAAAATTTGAGAGATCCATCTCAACCAATAAAAAGCTGGGCATGATAGTGAGCACTTGTCCTCCCACCTATGTACAGGAAGTGTAAATAGAATTGTGGTCCAGGCTATAAATGCAAGACCTTATTTGAAAAATCACTAAAGCAAAAAGGGTTGGAGACATGGTTCAAGTGGTAGAGCACCTGCCTAGCAAGTATGAGGCCCTGTGGTCAAACCCCAGAACTGTCAAAAATAAGTAAAGGCTTGATTAGCATTAGGTTTGATTGTTTTGAGGTTAAGAGGCAAAGAATACTTTGTAGGTGGTACTGGTACCACATAGCACATTACGTGGCACATTGTGTGAATTTTTCACCTAATCTTAGTATTACAAGTAACTTGGGTGGTTTCAGCTGAATTCCTGGTGATGCTCTGATTGCTCTTCCTTTTATATTTATTTGCTGAGATGATTTTTTTCTCCCCCGTGTGTGTGGTGCTGGGGAATAAACCCAGGGCTTCATTCATGTTAGCCAAGTGCTCAACCACAGAGCTACATCTTCAACCTTAGCTGAGATTCCTTAAAGAACTTTACCTCATAAACTAGAGCTATTTGGTTACCCTGGAATACAATTTGTACAAGAAAGACAGGATAAATGATTTATTCTTTCCCTGTAATTTGTCAGTGTTCAGATTAAGGAGTTGGTGTCCCAGTTTTGTTTAGTACCACTATTCGAGATTTGAGTCTCTAATATATATATTTAAAGATGTCTTCAAATGGGAAGGTTGATCCAGATTAACTTGTCTGTCACTACCTGAAGGAAAAAGCTTTTCCATTTGGGTATCCTTTTGTTGTTTCATTTTAGTAAAAACGTGTTTACTGATTTTAGTTTAAATGAGATTAACTCATGATTTTCTCATTTTTTGGAGAGTTCTGAGATTTCACTGTTCATGTATTTATTGATCTTTTGTATTTTTCCATTTTGATATTATTCATACCTTTGCTTTTTTGTTGATTTTTACCTTTTTGATTAGTGAAGGCTTTTTCTTTCTTGTTGGAATTTGTTCCTGTTATAATTTGCTTTAATGTTTTAAAATTGCTCTTTTGGAAGGTGTTATAATAGAAAACTTATTCAATATTATCTGCATAGCATAACTTGTTCTGAACCTGAGTACTATAAACCATTCACTCAGTTTCCTCTGCTTTTATACATTTAAATATCTATATGAAATAAGTGTTTCATTAATGCTTTGCTTCAAATAAATTGATTACTTGTACAATGTAAATTCATATGTTTGTCTAGGTGAGTCTTATTGATGTTAAAACCATTTCAAAATGCCCCACCTTAATTATGTGTGTTCCTAGGTAGCAAAATAGGAGAAAAACCAACCTGGTTAAACAAATAAGTAATTTATATGTCATATTAATTTTGAAAAGGCAAAATAAAAATACTGAGTTGAATATTTCCTAGAAAAATAAGTATAGCAACTGTTGCAAGATTATAATATACTATCAGTATTTTCACATTCTTGTAAACTTGAGTCATACATTTGTTTTCTTTGTGTAATAATTATTTTTATTTCTCTTATTTTGGATAGACAATTGGCATTTCACCTGAAGAAAAATTTGTTATTACAACTACAAGTCGTAAAGAAATTACTTGTGATAATTTTGGTAAGTAAGCAGCTCATCCTTTTATATTTAATGTGTAATGATAGAACAATAACTATTTTATTGCACAGGGACATATCTAAAACTATTGATTTTGGTTACTTTCTTGTGATGAGAGAGGAAACTGGCTATATGTATAGTTTGCTCAGAGGTCATATTTTTCAAGTACAATTAAAGGTAAATAGTTGTCAGTTAGGGCTACAGCAGGTGAGGGCTTACCCAGTACCTAGCACCAGTCTTCCATTTGGGCCCTTATGAAGCTTTTAGCCAACTTGAATTCTTCCACTATTATTTTTTTTTCCCATTAGTTTCTAAGATCTGCCAGATTTTATTTCCGTTTTTTTGACGGTTCTGGGGTTTGAATTCAGGACTTTCTTGTTTGCTAGGCAAGCCCTCTATAGCTTGAGCCAGGCCTTCAGCCCTTTTTGTTCAGCTTCTTTTGGTCCAGGTCAGGCCAACCTGATCATGATCCTCCTTTTTTAAGCTGTCACTGCTGGGATAATAGGCATGAGCCATCATGCCCAGTTTTTTGCTGTTGAGATGGGGTGTTGAAAATTTTTTGCCCAGACTGACAATCTTCCCAATTGCATCCTCCCAAATAGCTAGGATTTCAGCTGTGAGCCACTGATGCCTGACAAATATATATCTTTTGTTTTTGTAACTTGCCAGATTTTCAAACTTGATCCTATTTATTTATTTATTTAATGTGGTGCTAGGTATTGAACCCAGGGACTTACTTGTGCATTATGCTAGGCAAGTACTCTACCATTTGAACCACACATCCCCGACCCTTTTATTTTTATTTTGTTTTTCAGACAGGGCCTTGCCACTCCCTTTGGCTTGGTCTCTAACTCATAACCCTCCTGCTTTAGCCTCCCTAGTACTGGGATTACAGAGAGCACCACCACTCCTGGCTTTTTTTGTTTATTTGGTAGTTTGTTTTGAGATAGTTCTTGCTATGTAGCCTAGGCTGGCTACTCACAATCCTTTTGTCTCAGCGTTCCTAGAACTGAGATTACAGATGTGCTCCACCACACCCAGGTTCTTTTCCATTGATGTTCATATCTGTTATAATGCAGATTCCCATCTGATTTCCTGTGGTACTTTAACTTATTATTTGATTGTGTCAGATAAGTGGAAATGTTTATGCCATTGATACCCTTAACAAAAAAACTGGAATGTATAGATAGATACATTGTTTGAGGGTATCAAACAATGGTTTGAGGGTATTATTGTTGAAGTTATTTCATAGCTACAATTCGCATCTCCAAAATTATAAGTTCTTTGAGGTTTGATACTACGCTAGCACTTAAGACTTTAATTCTCAATTACAGGTGAAGCTGTTAAAGATGGAGTCACTCTGTACCTGTTACAGTCAGTCAATCAATTACTACTAACAGCTACAAAAGAACGAATTGACTTTCTACCTCACTATGACACTCTGGTTAAAAGTGGCATGTATGAATATTACGCAAGTGAAGGACAAAATCCTTTGCGTAAGTATTCTATTTGTGCAAATTTTGAAAAACTGTTACTCTCCTTTTATCTCCTGATCACATGTCCCATTCCTTCACATTTTATAAATTCTCTCATTCTACTTTTTTTTTTTATTATTATTCATTTATTCACATGTGCATACATTGTTTGGGCCATTTCTCCCCACTGCCACCCGCCCCCACCCTCCCTTGCTTCCAGGCAGGAACTGTTCTGCCTTTATCTCTAATTTTGTTGAGGAGAAAACATAAGCAAATAAGAAAGACAAAGCATTTTTGCTAGTTGAGTTAATGATAGCTGTACGAGAGATTCCTAGCATTGCTTCCATGTACAAATGTGTTACAACCCAAGTTGATTCATCTCTGACTGATCTTTACATTGGTTCCTGATCCCCTTCTCGTTTTGACCTCTGTCGCTTCAAGGCTTCTGTATTAGTTTCTTTGGAGTGGGAACAACAAAACACTTTCATGTTTTGGATTTTCTCCCTATCCCCATACCACCTCTGTGTGCTTTCCCCTTGTCATGTGACCCAAGTCCAACAACATTGCTGTATTTGCCCTAGATCTAAAGTCTGCACATGAGGGAGAACATACGATTTTGAGCCTGGCTAACCTCGCTCAGAATGGTGTTCTCCAGTTCCATCCATTTACCTGCAAATGGTAAGATTTCATTCTTCTTCATGACTGAGTAAAATTCCATTATGTATAAATACCACATTTTCTTAATCCATTTGTCAGTGGTGGGGCATCTTGGCTGTTTCCATAACTTGGCTATTGTGAATAGTGCTGCAATAAATATGGGTGTGCAGGTTCCTTTGGAGTAACCTGTGTTGCATTCCTTTGGGTAGATCCCTAGGAGTAGGATACTGGATCATATGGCAGATCTGTGTTTAGATTTTTAAGAAGCCTCCAATTTTTTTCTAGAGTGGTTGCACTAGCTTGCGTGTCCACCAGCAGTGTACAAGGGTTCCTTTTTCCCCACATCCTTGCCAACACCTGTTGTTAGTGGTATTTTTGATAATAGCTATTCTAACAGGGGTGAGGTGGAATCTTAGTGTGGTTTTGATCTTGCATTTCTTTTATGGCTAGAGATGGTGAGCATTTTTTCATGTGTTTTTTGGCCATTTGAATTTCTTCTTTTGAGAAAGTTCTCTTTAGTTCAGTTGCTCATTTCTTTATTGGTTCATTGATTTTGGGAGAGTTTAGTTTTTTATGACCCTGTATATTCTGATTATCAGTCCTTTGTCTGATGTGTAGCTGACAAATATTTTCTCCCACTCTGTGGGTGGTGTCTTCAGTTTACAGACCGTTTCTTTTGTTCTCCAGAAGCTTTTTAATTTTATGAAGTCCCATTTGTCCATTATTTCTCATAGTTGCAGGGCTGCTGGGGTTCTATTGAGGAAGTCCTTGCCTATACCTATTACTTCCATAGTGTTTCCTGCTCCTTCCTGTACTAACTTCAGTTTCAGGTCTGATATTAAGGTCCTTGATCCATTTTGAGTTGATACTAGTACAGGGTGATAGACATGGATCTAGTTTCAGTTTCTTGCAGAAGGATAACTACTTTTCCCAGCATCATTTGTTGAAGAGGATGCCTATTTTCCATCATATATTTTTGGCACCTTTGTCAAAAATAAGGTGG